>NW_016198577.1:0-2704 GCF_001687245.7 Rhagoletis zephyria | reverse complement strand
TGAACTATTCAAGCAGGACTAAATAAAATCACACAATCAAAGGCATATTGAGACTATTACATCTAATGCATTTTAAGGCTTAACTACTGCTCATTTTGTTAGTCAGATATATTTTCAACATTCTCAGCTCAGTTAGTACTTCTTAAGGTGCAGCAATCAGTTTCCATTACTCGTCGATAATATTTGACTTATACACATATTTCAAACTTACACGTAAAAATGTTACAGCCTTCAAAATAAAGGAAGTACTTGTCTGTCAGACTTATCCAATACTATATATCATCGGTTTCTACGGGGGATATCTATCCCCCTAATCCCCATCCCCCCTTGTCCTATCTATCTACACAACTCTGTAGGCCTGCTCATTTAGTGATAGAAAGATATGAGTACCGAGTAGAGAGTATCGATACTTTTTATTGAGTATTGAGTACGTGTCGCGAATACCAAGAAGTATCGATTTAAAGAAAGAAACCTTTGAAAATTACAATAAAAAATTCACCTTCGATTCTTCTTCGGCGCATTCTAAATGAGTACTAGTTTTGATACATTTCAAAACAGTTCTATCACTATGCAGAAGGGGCGCATCCTTGTGTCACTTCCACTGTTGAGGTCATGGCTAGCACCGAAAAATAAAGTCACATCTCAAACAGAAATAACTAGTTTTTTTTTTTCTTTTTTTAAATACGTGAAATTTTCAGACGTGTGCCTTTTTCGAAATTGCATAGATATTCGGTTGGTTTGAACCGATTACTTTGACTATATCACTATGTCTAGAGCACATTTTGGTGAGGGCAAAATCCGCTGGCCTTTTTGGTAAACTTTAAGATTACCATTTTATTGCCATTCTTGATGATCAAAGGTGCTTTTGTATATTGAACTTACAGCTGATTAGATTTCAGTTCATACATACTTAAATACATACATATGTACATGCACATAAATATGTAGCCTGGGAAAAAATTTTCCACTACCCAAGCGTGCCGACTGGAAATGATTACTCCAGTATCTATGTTCTGTGCGTTGGCGTTGTCACAACAGTATCCAGCTAAGATCAGGGGGAAGGCTCGCTGCTCTCCAATAGCACAGCCCGTCGCAATACCCATGGATCGTGGTACGGAGGTTTCCCTCAATCGAGGGTGTTAAGCGGACCGTGCCGATTGGACGACGTTTGCAGCCCGGGGGTAACGGATTGTATTTCTACGGTGCTTCACTGACCCCAGGTCGTCTCAGTGAGTACCGGTGTTCTGAGTAGCTTTTCAGTAGTTCTTGAAAAGAAAAACTTCTGCATATTTTGACAAAAAATAATAATTGTTACAAAAATTGTGTATGCCAGAATCGCGCATAAGACATGTGGCAAAAAGGCAAATAAAAAACTGTTCTCAGTTGCTTTTTAATAGTTCTAGAGTTCCTGAAAAGAAAAATAAGCTCTGTAAAATTCCTCCGAAAAAAAAATTGCTGGCTTTAAAGAAAGGACCTGCTTTCTTTATTATAATAGCGTGAAAGTGTACTCTTTCAAAGATTATAAAGAGCACGGACGAATTGCAGCGCCTGAACTAATCGTGTAAAAATCTCAGTGGAAAGTGGATAAAAATTAAAAAACACTGTGCAAGAATTGTATTGTCAATTCAAACCAGACCGGAGTTTCCTAATATTTTCTGAAAGTATAGGTACAGATCCAGTAATAAAATACTTTTAAGCATGTATTTTTCGCCGTCAACTAGGTTACACGCCCTTCTTCGCCGACGTTTTTCGTGAACGTCTTTTTTCGTCAAAACACTAGCGCGCCTTTATTCGTGTCTAGTTACGATATTTACATATGTATATGTTTACAACTATCTTGATACCTTTAGCCTGTTACAAACAAGCATTATATGTGAACAAGTGCGCTCAGAAAATCCATAGTTGGCATCGTTGGTGGGAAATTCGATTTATGTATTCTTTCAAATTATACGCAGGCTCCTTAGAATTACTCGTAAAACAACTTTGTTCGTGAGAATGTTTGACCCATTATTTCAAATCAAATCGCATGCAGAATTAAAATGCTCTTCAATAAAATCAGTACAATCTATTCTATATTCATCAGTTCTTATGTATGTAAATATTTTATGTAGGTAACCAGCATTCATTCGACAAAGAGCACTTTCACTTTCTCAATTTGACAGCATAATTCTCCGAAAAGTATTTGCCTTGCCACGTCTGACAGCACTTTAAAAAGTATTTCAGTAATTAAAGAAATTTGGGTTTTTCTCCTACTTAACCAGACTTGTGCGTGCATGTTCATGTGCAAAAGATTAGATATGTCTACTTGTATAATGATATATGTACATACTTATATATACACACGCACATACTTGTGTATGCATAAACTTTTGCTTATTGCATATCATATAGTAGTGCTATTATGTAAATCGTCGACCGTACACGCTTAATTCGCTAGCCGTACAGTGCCCCTTGCGTGCGCAGTCACCTAAACAAGTAAGGATAGTGTTGTCTTCGGCTATGCCGTAAGCTTCAAACCTTTCATGTACGTCAGAGAAACTTTCACGTTAATTGCATTTTAATTAATAGAGGGACTTTATAAAAACAACTCATATCTGAACACTCAGAGGTATGTACGTAATAGAAATGCTCACATGACTTGACTTTCGCAGTGATAGTGCATGATTGACGCGCGAGCACTCAGGCCACTTGCCGTCCATTGTAC
>NW_016198576.1:0-2704 GCF_001687245.7 Rhagoletis zephyria | reverse complement strand
ACAAAAAGTAGTACATGAACAAGTTAAATGGACGGATTTGTAAGTATACTTGAAAGTGCCCGGCGTCGCGGCGGTCTGCGTTCGCGCGCCGCCCGCCCCTCCCTTCCTTTCGCAATTATGCACTGGTAGCATTATAAGCGTTTAGAAAGAAGAAAAATATTAAAACAATAATAGTTCCCTTCTGAAACTGCTTTTTAGCTGTATTTTGTTGTTGCTTCTGGTATCGAAGGTGTCAAAAACTGTTCTGATTTTTTTCTTCTACATCAAAGCGTGCCATGCGAAACACGAAAAAGATAAAAAATATAAATTGAAGAAATTAATGATGTTACAACTTCCTTTCTTAGTGAATTGGTTTGCTTCTCGAAGCATTGATCCATCCTGTGCCAGGCCCAGTTATCAGCGGTTGTGCTGCTGAGTTGGGCGGGCGTTCCAAAAGCCGTTTTTGTGTGGAAAAAGGTTTCACATGCAAATCGATTTTAACAATTTAGAATTTTTGTGTAAGAAGAAATTAAAAATATTTGACATTTTCTTGAACAAATAATTTGAAAAAAAATCAAATCAGCTACTATACTGATACTACCTATTCAATGTGCCTTGGTTAATTTGTATTTTTGGAATAAACAAAGTTCTTTTTCCTTCTGTCAGTAAACTGTTGTTTTACAAATAGTATAAATAAGACATGGGAAATAAGGCAAAATTTGTTTTATTTCCAACCTTTACCACCCCTCCACTTAACCCATTCCAACTAATGTTATTTCAGCTCAACTCAACTCACAAAAACTATCCTTAATTTTAGCGGTTGAATTTCAACCGCTGGGCAAACACTAGTATACATAATATTTCTTGGTTGTAAATCAATTTAAAATGGATAGTAAAATGCTTTACTTTAGACACAATCATTAATTTTAATGCAACCTTCAAATATAAAGCGAGCTTTAAAGTTACAGGTTACTTGAGAAAACGACCCTTAGGAGGCAAACAGATACTAAGTTGAGGCAGACTAGCTGTTGAAATGTTAATAAATATATTATTTATGTAGGTATAAAATAAAAAATTGTCATTTCTATATTTTTATAGTTCGAAAAAAAACATAAAAAAACATCACATATATATATGCACTACAAATTCAACTACCCAGACATTCAATTCGTTCCAAAAAAGCGTATTCCACTAAATATACAAAACCAACAAAATGTTTCTCTCTGTGTGAAGCAAGTGCAGGCGGAATACAATATCAACATATCATCGCCAAAATGTCACAGGTGTCATCATCAGCTGCAGTTGCCATCTGCACACACAAATTGATTCAGCCGCAAAATACTGGGACAGATATTTATCACATAAAGCACACACAGATACATCCAGATATGAGAAATTAATAGCATTTCGCTTTGATCTCAGCACAAAGCAGTTGGCGCCAAGAATAATATCGTTTGGAAAAAATAAACATCAAAATAACTTTTGTTGACAATTTAAGATTTGAGCTAAAGCCGGATTTTTCGAAGGGCTACTGTCTGACTCTAATTAGTTTTCCTCGATCCAAAAAAATGAGAGATCTGTTTTATATAACACAAACGTTTTTAAATAAAATACGCATCAAAGCATTATACAAAAATAAAAACTTGCATAAAACCTGTATAGGAGGCATTATTTTTCATCACACTGCCTGTATTTTACGCGCTCCCTGACTAAATTTGACTATCAGTAGCGTCAAGGCTACGGATGTTATTTTTTCAGCTTTTTCCGATCCCGAGATTTTTGGCATGCCGTTATCACAATCCCGGAATCCCGGGATTGGTCCCGGGATTTAGATATTTATTACTTTTCAACAACTTAAATAGAAAAAATTGCTTCTATATTGTTTAAGAAGCTCTCCTACAATAAAATAAATAAATCTACTTTTTTATTTAGGGTGGCGTTTTTAGTTTTTCTCTCTGACGTCAGGATTTATTTTAAATCACTTTGTAATTTCAAAGATATGATTAATTCCAAAAATTATTTGAAAATTTCAATGCAATGTAAAATAAAAGTATGTGTGCAAATGCAAGAGTAAATTTCTTTAGAATTTAAAAAATTAGAATTTTTTGGATTCACAAGGACGAATAGGTAATTTTTTAAGCTGATAAAGTTAGAAGGATGATATTCGAGAATTCAAAAAAACTAAAATTTTATGGATTCACAAGGAGGAATAGGTATTTTTTTAAGCTGATAAAGTTAGTTATATAAGTCCTTATCATATAATTTTTTCAAAAACAAATGAAGGGGTTAGAATCGAAAAAATCTAAGTAGATCTGAAAATTTTTTCTGAGATTGTTGAATATAANTATAAATGAGATAATTAAGGTTAAAGTTGATTACTTATTGTAAATTCTGGGTAAATGCATTTGAAATGATTCTCGCCTAAATGAATGCAGGTTAATTAACTAATTCAAAGAATGTTTACTCTTTGTCACCAAATAAACACTATACAAATATGAGTATAACTTATATTTTCAAAAAAATGTCACTTAGACCCTTATGATTATAACCCTTTCAAATATTGCGAAATTTCAAGGATAAAATTTTAAAAGGCCATTTTCAATACTTACCAGTCCTTCGGCACCAAAAACTTGAATCTGTTTAAATTCTACGGGATTTCCATTTTAATTTGATATCCATACTTCTTCTCTAATTATTTAAATAATTTTTAAATTTTAAATTACTG
>NW_016198575.1:0-2705 GCF_001687245.7 Rhagoletis zephyria | reverse complement strand
TACTGTAGCCTCTATGCGAGTTTCATCAATTTATTGATTTAAAGTTATATAAAACGCAATTGTGGTTGAAGGAAACATGTTTTTTCTTAATTTTTTATGGCCTACGGAAACTTTCGCGACTTCCAAGTTCAAAATGTTTGCTTTGAAAGGCAAGAACAGATCTTTCATTTAAATTAACAACTAATCGTAAACCAATACCACTGTCATTCACAATAATACGACTATAGGGCACGTGGAAACCTTAATACGAAATCTATAAAAATTAATACTAGGGGTGCATGTTGATTGAGCTTTTTACTACGAATTCTAGAAGCTTACCAGTTAATCACACATATCATGGATAATTGGCTAGTGACGTCGAGCGGCTTCATCTCTAGGCTTAAGCTTTATCTTTGTAAAGATATACTTCCGCCGGCTTTCAGACAGAACATTTTGGGAATAAGGACCGTTATGATGGTTGTATCTTTAAAGATACTATGGGCATGTAAGGGTTAAGTTACTTTCAACATGTGAAACTACGATTTAGTGTCATTTTCACAGTGGAGGTTAACTCAAATTCAGCAGTAAACTTTCAATATTTTGCTAAAAACCTATAGTTACCTGCCAAATTAGTCCTAACTCGTCACTGTAAAAACGACCCTTAGTGTATTAAAAGCAGCGCTTTTAGGTCAGCAATAAACTTCACTCAAGTTTAGCCCTCGATACAGCCGATATATTTAACAATTTTCGGCTATGTAAAAATATGTTCTATCTCTTTCTAATACACTAATTCGTTTTGTACTGGTAAGTCTTGATTTATGACACTAAGAGCTCGGTTACCCCTGCACGTGTACGTACATATCTAGCTGAGCATAGAAGTACGTAGAAACATAGCAAGTCTGCTGTTGATAGAACGAGAGAGTCTACGCAACGTCTACGTCACGCGTTGGTGAGTTTTTGTTAACACGCAGATTCCATAAGATAGATCGTATCAGCTGATACGTTCTCCGTTTTTACGTCCGTGGGTAACTGCACTTTAATTCAATGAAGGTAACAAAAAGTATGCAGATTATCATAAGTGCCAGAGGATTGTAAACTACTTAAGAAAGAGATTACTGCTGTTAATAAACTTTGGGTGATAAGTGTTGACATCTGTTTCAGCATTTTAAGTACATCTGGTATGATTAACGAACACTGAGAAAAACATTTTAATGCGACCAATAAGGGCATTTCACTAAGGAAAACTTATTTTTCTTTGATGGTCCAAAACAAAATTTCAAACGTCCACACCGGTCAAAAAACCTATGCCTAGCAATGTCAAACGCGGGGTAAAACGTCTTTGAGAAAATCTGGTTAAGTAATACTTTTGAGAAAATCTCATTTACTATTTGTCTTTGTATAGTTGAAGATCTTCCATCCAAACCTTAAAAAAGGCATTAGGACTAATTTTGAAACAGATTCACACATTCTTATTCGTACAAGTCTACATATAGTAAAAAAATAGTAGTGCATTGTGCCAATTGCCCCTACATGAAGGTACGTAGAAGTTATGGAGATTAATCCTGATTTCTTGGCGAGTGACGGATCTATAAAACATTTTTTTAAGTGCACATTTGCACTCTAAACTATATGATTTGTTTATTTACTTATTGATGTGGTTTACTGTTTAAAACACTCGAATTTGTCGGCGCTGCTATCGCTCAATTTGTAATAAATCTAATTTTTAAGTGCAAACCTATTAGCCACATATATATATATATTAACTGTTCTTTATTCGTCTTAGATAATTACTAGCTTAGGCAAATGACAAGATTAGTTAAGGGCACTGGAAGTGAGTGGGTGCAGTTAGATGTTACATCTTTTGTTACAACTTTTTAATTCGAATTTTTTGAAAAAGTTATGGTATGCGGTTTTATAACCTATTCATTTACCACTCATTTTGGTGTTAAGGTTTTTTTCCGCAATTTCGACAATTGTCTTATATGGAGCAACACCCTTAACAAAAAAATTGCTAAAAATCAGCAGTAATTCCAGCTACTTCAAACTTGCACAGCATACCCAATATATTTCTAAGAAATTAAATTAAAAAGCTCAAGTTTTTGTTAAAAGTTTGTCGAGTTTTTCTTATATTTGTACAAAGTTTGAAATTCGTACTTACTTTAATAAAAAACAAGTAAGAAAGTCTAAGTTCGGGCGGAGCCGAACATTAAATACCCGGCGCAAGTATTAAATATATCGTTTTCCACCTTTCCGAAAGCTACCGCTACTTGATAAGCCGGCGTGTATAAATTTTAAGTAAACTAGCGTCCTTAAATTTCAAAATATTGAAATTTCAAGCATTTCTGAAATTTACCGTTATATGAAAAGCGGCCGTAATTTTAGTCCGATTTCAACAATTTTCAAAGGTTTACTTTTATGTGGCAAGCACAATAACCATACCGAGTTTGGTACAATTTGCTAGAACGGTTAGCGAGATACATAAACGTATTTCGAGGCAAAGAATTGTTGCAACCATCAATTTGAATAAATTAGCTTTAATATTTACTGATTTATCGAGGATTTCGTATTTCTCGAAATTACCGTTATATGGGATGTGGGCGTGGTTATTGTCCGATTTTAAAAATTTTCGGCCATTTGGTATGCTGTACCAGGGCCAACAACTGTGCCAAGTTTGGAATAAATTGATGCAGCGGTTACCAAGATATACACATGTAACCATAAGTGGG
>NW_016198574.1:0-2705 GCF_001687245.7 Rhagoletis zephyria | reverse complement strand
TCGTGACCTAAAATTCTGGCGTTAATAGTACATATATAACTGCAATTAACGTACTACCAGAGTATGTATGTACATTAGGGTGGTCCAAAATGCATGTAAAAAAAGTAAAGTGCGAATTTTATTTATTTGACCACCTAGTATTGTTCTGTATAGAAAAAATATCCTGGTTTTCTTATTTCGAAAACAAAAAGTAGTTAAAGTTCGCTCAAAGCGATCAAAGTTTTCCATGTATTTCATATGGGGGAAACAATTAAATTTTTTGTGCAAATGGTAAAGAATTCTCTTGGGGAGACTTCCTTTAATAATACCTAATTGTTTATTAAAACACTTTTTTATCTTTTAGGTATATTAAAACCTATTTTTATAGGTCCCAAAAACCCCGAAAGAATGCAATGGGGTGACCCATAAAAAAATCGTCTGTATAAAAAATAAACGATTGGGTACTACTCCTAGAAGACTTCTGACGGTAAACATAGTTTTCCCATCGAAAAATATGGATTTTCAAAAGTTCTATACAATTTCCGTGAAAACTTGTTTTCCCTTATATAAAATACATGGAAAACTTTGACCGCTTTGAGTCTGGGGCACTTTTTTCGATATAGAATAATATCAGGGGGTGAGAGCATTAAAGCTCCGAAATTACTCTTCCACCTGCATTTTCGGACCTCCCTAATTGCCATATGTACATAAGTATGAAGACTGCGGCAAACAATGCGCAAAGTCACACGCTATTCCCCCACCCTGTTTTTCCTTTTGGCATTTGAAAATCGCGTCTAAGCTGAAAATTGTTGAATTCGATTATGCAAACTTGGGTTTGGTATTGGAAATCTCATTTGCTTTGTCGCATTCTAATTAATCGTAGATATTTTTTTCTTTATGTACTTACTTTCTATCACACTCAATTGAAATTCAGCTAAGTTGCCTTTGACAGCATTGCTCCAAATTCGTTTGTAAGACTGTAAAGAAAAATTTAATGATTGAAATTTGTTCCTTTTTTTACTTACAAATGCACACTAGCAAATATAAAACTAATTCGATTCTCAGCAGTCTCTACTGCACACAGAGTAATCTATGAGTATTTTATCTCCATTGGGAAATATATAAAAACAAAAACAAGCTATTAAAATATTTTTATAATTTTTATTTCTGAATACAGTCGCAATGTATATGTCAGAGGTAGACAAAGATTTTTTATGCAAAAAAATAAGCCTAAAAATATACACTATAACTGAAGCTAAAATATATTAACATACATATTTTAAGGACTAAAAAAAGTTCTGTAAGTTGCTCGGAAAAACACATACAAAAATATTTGAAATCTTTATTATTTTATATACATACATATTTTCTAAATAAAAACTATTAATTTCAACACACATCTAGTGCTCAAAACAGTCCTCAAAATCGGGTTTTTGTAAATTATTAACTCTTACCACATTAAGTATCTCTACATTGCTTCTCAATACTTTTCCTATTAAATTTTTCTTTTAGTTTTTGGAAATACCCTAAAATCACACGGCGCCAGATCCGAGGAATATGGTGCCAGACGATTTTCTTCGACGCAACAAAGCGCAAGCGCAACAAAGCAACTTGCAGTCTTTTTTAGCTGGCGCATTATCGTGAGGTAAAAAGTAGCGGCCAACAAATTTCGAACACTTTTCTCGCTTTCATTAAAACTTTGTAGGACCCACCGGGCGGATTTCTTCGTGTACTGTATTTAGATAACTCCGCAATATTCGCGATACAGTCATGGCATTCAAGCCTAATTCACTAAATCGCGAATCTTCGACACTCTTCCCTTAAATAGATCCACATTTGAGATGTCGGTCAAAGATTTTGGCCGCCTTCTTGAGGCTCCTCTCCACGAAAAAATGGCCAGTCTGTAATCTTTAACACCACTTACAAATAGTCTAAAGGGATGGTGGGTTCTTTTCATGTTCAGTTTGCAGTGTGGAATTCATTGAAAATTTCCACATACTTAGCTGTAAGGAATTGCATGACGAATTTCTTCCTGCTTTGTTAAGCTTTTTCGTCTCGTTTCTTACAAATTACTCTGAAATTTAAAATGAAACAAAACATGTACCATTTTTGAACTTTTCAAAACCACATAAAATATTATCAATTTATGGAACCTTTATTAATACCCTCGTATGTTGTCCTTCAACGTCTTCAGACTTGGGACGTCTTTGCATTAACACGACACAGCCGAATCCAAAGCCATCAAATCACAGGTTCTTGGCGGCGAAGCCAAATCCTCGGAACCTGGAAATTATATTTCTGGGAATTCCCCGTTTAGGCAGTGTTGCTTATAAACATAACGGTCAAACAAGAAATGGGCCTTTTCCATTGTTTATAGTTTAGCTCTTTTTCGACTATACCTACCCTTTTAAGGTTTAGGCTCAAACATTTCTGTTTTAGTATCTACACAGAGAAATTTTCGTTTTCAAATTTGTATGGAACGTTTTACTTTTAAAAACGTTTTGACCCAGGTTTTGCACCTACAATATTTATTTAAATTTTGAGAATGAAAATTTTCAATTCAATTTGCAAAATCCATATTTTTGTTTTAGATATGAACATTTTGAAATCGTTTTTAAAAACGATTGTTTGATAATTGAATATGCGCGTGTTGAAGTTAAATCCTAAAATGTTTTTCCTTCATTTTAAAAAATATGCTTTTTCAAATATGATATTCAAATTTTATT
>NW_016198573.1:0-2705 GCF_001687245.7 Rhagoletis zephyria | reverse complement strand
AGCGGCTTTGAAATCGACTAATATATGGTGTGTGTCGATCATCTTCTCGTTGGTCTATGGTCATAAATATAAGCCCCAATTAGTTCGTTGACGGTGGACTTCGGTCTTTCACACAATAGGCTCGATACAACTTTATAGCCTATTCTTATCTTGCGTTCTGCATGAGAGTCGATGCATGTACTTTATCCGCTCCTCGCCTCCGTGCCTGAATAGCTCTGGTGGTAGTCTGCCAGCTCCAGCAGCCTTGTTGTTTTTCAGCTGCATAATTGCTATTCGTACCACGTCATAGATAGGCGGTGGACCATAGACTGCGTTTGGGCACGGGTTCGTCTTCACCACCGCTTTCAGTGCTGCTACCATTCAGTGGGGTGGAAATATTGTACCTCCATAATTTAAAATCGTTCTGCACATTGAACACTAGTTCGCGCAGGTTGTACCTACTGGAGTTCGCTGGTGTCGAAACCTTCCGTAAGTCACCTAATTCTCTGGTGAAAGGAGCGTTTTTCCTGTCAGCCAGTATTTCAAGCCCTTCGCACTTATTATTTCCTCTCTCTCTTCTTATTGTGGTAAATGCGTCCCTATATCATAACTCGCGTTGCGCCTGGTTACAAAGTCGACATATTTTTTTCTCTGCACCTTCGGGACATTCGTCTGTCTGTTGTGATTGCAGCTTTTCGGTGTTGAGCTTGCATTGTATGACGAACATGTTTTGCTGCACGAAGGCGGGTGAGTATCTTGGCTGCAAAACGATAGTGGCCCGGGTCAATATTTCGCTCTCAGAGGTACGTACGTCTAAAATACTGGAAGCATGCCTTCCTTCTATCACATCGTGGTCGACTAGATTTCTCTCTTATCGATCTGGAGGCAGCCATGCACCTTGATAAATCTATTTATGGTGGAACCTAGTACTGAAAACCACTATGTTTCAGGCCCCGGGGAAGTCGATCAACCTGAGTCCGTTATCCGACGTTTCGTGGTGCAGTCTGAATTTTCCGACAGCGGAGCACGATTCTGATATCGTGTCAGGGGCAACGCTCGTATGTGAGCCCCAAACACTTATAGAAGAGATCGTTGAACGTCTCGTCCTTTTCTCCCGTCGGGATTTGGCACAGATGAGCGAGAGTTTGAAGAATCTCGATTTAATGGGGATTGCGGCAAGATGCTCATTCACCGAAGGTGAACGACAATATTAAGCGGTGAGGTCTCTCTCCCATTACATACCAGACCATGGCATATCATGGATGGCGACGATGTCAGCCTATGACTTAGTGAGGACATCAACTAAGCGGGAAGAGGCGCCTTTCTCAGTAAGGGTGCGGACGTTTGAGTGTATGCTCTCAAATCGTAGTTATTTAAATGTTTGCCGTGGTCGTCTTCAAAAGAAGGGGTATCTTCCGAAGCCAGTTTTAACATTTCATTTAGAGAAGCTTAATTAAAATAAAATAAACGAAGACGTGGCATATTTTGATCCTTCACTTGTGGTTCTTTATATAGATTCGGTGCATGTGAGGTATCTGGTCCATGAAAGATTTACGAGGTATAAAGCCACAAGCCCACGAACACAATGGAAGGAGGAGTAGTAGAAAGACCTGTCAATTTGCGAAGTTCTTTCACACAATAAGTTTGATGAGAGCTTGCACGCGAAGACGAGTAGTGCTCTGCCGATAATTTAAGTACTCTCTGGCCGTGTTCGGCCTATCTCCTCTTTATATGAAACATATGTACTTCTCGCATCCCGCTTCGGCTTCCTATTCGCTCCCATAAAGCTTGCGTAACGCCTGATAGCTGGTGCATTCCTACTCGGAGAAAAGCTGGTAGTGATTGCAGCTTTCCGACGTCAACCATTTCATACATTCCCATTCCTATTTGCTATTCACTTACAATCAATTGCAATATGTCGCGCTGAAGCAGATTAGCAGAAATAGTGCGGCTTACTATCAACGAAGCCTTTTTGCATCTAAAACACCTACGCAGCAGTCATTGTAACCACTTTCCGCGTAGTAAATAGTACCACTTCTCATTCCATGAGCCACCATGCCCCAAAAGTCAACAATCCATACTTTAGTCAGCTCCTTTGTCAACTTCTAATTTTGCGATGCAAACATAAAAGGACGATAAGCGTCAAAGGCCACACAGCCACACAGCGAAAAACAACCGAAAAAAAAAACTGAAGAGCTGGTCACCCAATCAGGATATGTACGAGTAGGTATTTTGAAATGAGTGCAAATGTCGGCAAAGCACAAGTAGCGGCTATAGGAGAATGAGAACAAAACGAAGAAGAAGCCACGACGAAAATAGATGCCTTTGCTAATGCAGTGTTGTTGCTGTTGTTGGTCACAAACGATAATGGCTCCCTACAGTGCATGTTGTGGCAGCTAAACATGGCAACCGCTGACGCCTCGAGTTGTAATAACTTTGCCCCCATTTGGCATGCGATGTGTACGCTGGACTTTTTCGGCCTTCTTGTATCTACATACTTACATTTCTATGTAAATATATCTGTACATAACAGCGTAAACAGAAATGCGTATATACCCTGCAGAGAAACCGCGGACTAGTGAATCAAATTTCTAGTTCCGTACTAGGTCTTTATCGCCAAAAACGAACTAGTCCGATAAGAACTATATCCCCACCAGTCCAAAATCGGAGAAAATTGTTACTTTTAAAAAACTAATTTATTTCAGTTTTTTCACTAGAAATCGATA
>NW_016198572.1:0-2705 GCF_001687245.7 Rhagoletis zephyria | reverse complement strand
AATACTAATAAATATGTAGTCGAAACGAACCAGTCCGATAGTAACTATGCAGATCCACAACAATTCAAAACCAGGGAAAGGTGATGCTTTTAAAAAACTATTTTATTTTACTTTTTAAACGGAACTATAGAAAAAGGGATGCAGATCCCAGCTGTCGCATTTAGAACTGCTTCCTAACTATCGAAAAATGGATTCTGCGGGGGCAATCGACTCTTCGAGAATTAACGCATACTAGTTATGGTTATAAATTCTCTAGTACCCAAGCATTTCGGCATTAGTGCTTTTCCCCACATTTCTGTGTTCAAATATACACACATACTTACAAATATATGTATGTATGGACATCACTTCCCTGCAGAAAAAAATTATCGAATGATAAAAATAAACCCACTTGTAGTCAGCTTTTTTGTGGGATTTCTATAAAATATATAACTTGTAGTTAGCTAAAAAAGCTAACTTGTAACTAGTTGACAAGTAGTTCAGGAGCAATGCAGGAGATTGTTTTCTTTAAATGCGTTTCTATTTAGATATCCTGCACTTCGCAAATACTTTTTCGAATTGAGGACAAATAAAAGGATGATGGAAATTTCATATTATCATTTTGAAGTTATGCCTGACGGAGTTCGAATATGGGACCACCTACAGCAGAATATGTAAACAAATATGAAATGTAATAAAACAAGTTAATAAAATAAAAAATATTCAGCCTTATCATGAGTTTCATTTTCCGCGAACCGGTTCACTTTTCGCTCTTGGTTTCCATGGTTTTACTATGGGCGGATTACAAATTTTCGGTTGAAACTTTTTTTCAGGCGAAACTCAGGATAAGGCAGATTTTGCTTTTCCAATTGATATTTTATGTCCAAAAGCAGTTAGTTACAAGTTAGATACATGAAATGCAGAGGTAACCACTCTTGACTATTTCGCGGCCATCGCTAAAGAAATACAAATAGTAAGCTTTCGTCCAAGAAAATATACAGATAATAGTGACTTTTAGCTCCTTCCTAATCAACTTAAAGTTAGCTTATAGTTGGACACATTTCCTGCTGGGTTTCTAACAAGCGCTTTACGGTCGTTTTGATGCAATCATTTGGAAATTCATTGCGAATGCCACAGATTCAAATCACTCATACGCCCTGGAGGCCTACTCAAAGGTTACGTTGCTTGCTACCTACTGCTAAATCACATATGTATGTATGTACCACTGCCATCACATTTGTAAGCATGTCATGCTCGCGGCTATGGTTTTATGCCCCATACAAATGACGTACATTTGGCTACTTACGCTTCGTTGCAGTTGAATTTAAATTGTCGGCTGTCTTTTGGCGACTAACACGCCTACTCTAGCTATATTTGGGGTCTAAGAGTTTGAAAGTACAGTGTTCAAACGGGTTAGTCAATACTCATACATTCATTTAAAAAAAAAAAACAAAAAACAATATGTGTGCGTGTAGTCCATACGCGCGGAAGCAGTGAAACTTTCTAGAAAAAATTCCACAGAAAGCCTGAAGTTTGCAATATATGCGCGTCAGGCCATAGAAAAGGGATTGAAAATCGAATTATTTTAAGTGATGAGTGGAAAAATTACAGCCTTGGAACAGCGGTCCAATAAACGGACGGATCCGAGTTGTTTGGTAGAGTCTAAAGTATAGCCTTTTGAATTTCGACAGCGTGTGGCTGCAAGAGTTCAAGCGTTACTGGCTAAATACTACTGTACTACCGGTTAGAAGGTTAAATATCTACTTTGACAACCAAGCTCCAGGCTGCTATCAGAGCTCTAGAAGGGCTTATGCTGCGGTCAAAACGGGTCAGTCCTTTAAATCATTTCCAAAATAACCTGTTTTCAATTCTACGGCAAGCAAAATTTCAGGATACTACAAGATTTAAACAGAACCTGGAGACTAAAATCTAAACTTATGATGTAGATGTATACCTGCCGCTATTATGATGCATGGGCTGGCCTAAAGCGACAAAATAATTTTGCTTAACTAAGTAGAAACAAAGCAGGTATAGAAGTAACAGGTGCACTAAGGTGCACTAAGCGCTATCCCAAAACTAATCTCTATCGATCTTCAACTGAAAGGTATGGCTGTGAAATCGGCAGTCAGACTCAGAGAGTCAGTGCTATGGTGGACTAGACGGTCTTGGTTTCCTTCTGTCGCAATGTCTGGCAGGGTACAGGTTCTGAGCGGAAGTTCGGGTCCCTTTGGAGCCTGTAAAATCTTAGGTGACACAGTCGAGAAAAATAATAAATAAACAAAATATTCTAGCAATAATATCTCCTGTTAACCATCGTCTCGCTTGTCGGGGTTCTCGGGGATGTTCCTACATCAACGACACGAGCGAGCATATAAATCGGCGAGGAAGTAGACTGTTTCAATGAATCTGAAGCGTTTGGAATAATCCAAAAAGACTGGATCGAAATATGTAGCTAGATATACATACATACATAGAGACTTTGCTCCAGGCGTTACGAATATTATTAGGCAAACCAAACAAAGAACACCCAGTAGTAAAACTTACAAACCTATAACTTATAAATAAGGATCAGAAGGTTCGACTAACAAATACCGATATATTGGCTAGACATAGCAACCTCAGCGTGAAAACCTGTGCATTATTTGTGGATAGATTGATCGGCAAAAACCCTAATTTCGTCGCAAAGTCATAAAGTTCTTCGCCAGTAGTGGATCACAGGCAATGAA
>NW_016198571.1:274-2705 GCF_001687245.7 Rhagoletis zephyria | reverse complement strand
TGCAACAGATACATTTGCAGTGTTAAGCGTTGTGGGTTGCACTTTGTGCGTGTGTGCACACAAGCATTTGCTTTTGATTAGACACATGTATTTCGTATACAAAATGACGTTTACAGTTACGGCTATAGAAAAATGGAAGGCTTTTTTTAGGTTGTACATGCTTCAAGCGCGCTGAATGGGCGCTCAAATCAAGGTGGCTATATCGTTTCGCCTCACTGCTTTGATAAAATAAAACCTTTAGCCCCTATCTACCAGCGTAATTACCTCAGACGGTTTGGCATCAAAAAACTGCAGTCGCAATTGACAATCAAATGACTAGAGTTTCTATGCTTTTGAAGGTCTTTGGATGATTTTTATACATGTCGATAGTTCGATGATTTTCAAAAACACTAAAATGCGGTAACTTAGCAAAATTCGATAACGGGACTAATTTCGATAAACTTCGATAACCGTGCATTTCGGGTACTCGCTACATTTCGATAACTCAAAAAGGAAAATATCTCCATAAGAATTGATCGCTCGATAAACTTTGGATAGCTCTATAAATTTCCATAACTTGGTTAATTTTGGTAAAGCCACATTTTTCGAAACCTATCACAAAATGCGATATCTCGTTACACTCTGGTAACACGATAATATTCGATAAGCAGTGATAAACTAAACTTATATGTATAACTTTGACATTTCGATATATTTTAGAAATTCCAAAAGCTTCTATTCGATAAATCGACAAATTTCAGTAAATCAATAAATATCGATAAGTTGAAAGAACTGGATGTATCACTTTCCTTAAGCCTATAAATAATGATAATTCAATAAATATCGGTAACTTGATAAATTTCGTTAACTTGACCAATTTCGATAATCCCAAAAATTTTTCTTTTGGCTCGATAATTATCC
Organism: Rhagoletis zephyria; assembly: GCF_001687245.7. Classification (NCBI taxonomy): domain Eukaryota; kingdom Metazoa; phylum Arthropoda; class Insecta; order Diptera; family Tephritidae; genus Rhagoletis; species Rhagoletis zephyria. The sequence goes on along the minus strand of NW_016198571.1, from coordinate 1,805 downwards.
GTAAATTTTGAGCACTTTTTCTGTGTCTATAAATTTCGACAACTCAATAAAAACTGATAACTCGATAAATTCCGATAACTGTAATCTTCGATGATTCGATAAATTTCAGTAATTTCCTAAATTTTTTCGGAATTTATTTCGATTTGTATCGAAAAAATTCAATAAATTTTCTAACCCTTCTACAGTAGCACGGTCATACTCAATTCCGACTCTTGCGTCCTCGTTGGCGCCCTCTGGCAAACGTGAGCAACCCATGTGCGAGATACGGAAACCAAACTGAGTGGAGTCACAGCAGAAAATGAATGAGCCATTCTAACTTATTCGACTTAGGGACTCGCTGAAGTCTGCAGCGTCTGTTCACCAACAGATGCGGCAGCAAGCGGACGTCTGTCGTGCTCGCTATATAAAAGTGTATTTAATGAAGAAACCAAACCCCAGCACCGCCGTCGTAAAATTCGGTCCCAACGAAGAAACGTCCGATAATGTACTGAGGGCGACTGACTTTTTCGGTGGCCGAAACGTGGATTTATATAGTACAAGTTTCAAGCATAAAAAGATGCACAAGGCTGCATGGCTGTCTCCAGAGAAAACGAGAAATCAAATGAATCATGTTGTGATGTGTGTGTATCCGGGGACGAAATATCGGCTCGAATCACTATGTAGTCACAACAGATGGCCATTGCATCCGCTGCTCAACTCACACACCTGCTTTCAGAGAGAACTCTTCAACAAACCGACATATGCGAGCAGCGGAACCACATTTCCCGTTCAGTAAGTATCGCTGGCAAGAAGTAGTCAGATTTCAGCGAGCGCAAAATAACAATTGGTACGATGAGGAGCGTGAAGGAGCTGCAGAGCAAAAGATACCGCCTACCCTACAGAGCCACGCCGCGTCCAGGCGCAACGCGAGCTATGTGGGACCGCTGTAGGGAACTGAATAGGGAAGCGAGATGTATTTGCCACATAAGAAGAGAGTTGCCTATACGCCGCGATTCCTGAATTTGGCATCCCCGCGAAACTGATATGGCTGTATAAAATAATGTCGACCAACACCACCAGCTCCGACAGAATTGGTAAGGATGTAATGTGGAACGATTTTCCGTCATCCCTTGTCAAATTTGGTTTGGAGACAAACCGGTTTCGGCGTTGTGCCATCTTCAGTGTCATTTTTCGTTCTGAATAGTTTCTGTTTGTCTGTCACTATTTATAGCCGTGTTAAATCGTCGTTGGTTCATAGTTAGGTACGTCTCAGCGGATTATATTCTTTCGTTCAACCAGTAGTTTCAGTTCTGTGTGTACATCCTCAGGTAGAAATTAGCTGCTCACCTCTTCTTTGATTGTTGCATGGATTCGCAGATAGGTAAAAATCAGTTATTTTCTTTCTATTTGTTTCTGTAGTTTGGACCTGCATTTCATTGTTTATGGTAGTTGCAGGGTTTCTGTTTTGTTTTGCGTATAGCAGCCTTAATGGTTCGAATAATATATCAGATGCGATGTTTATTTGCTCATTTATTATTTTTCCGACGAACGT
>NW_016198571.1:0-260 GCF_001687245.7 Rhagoletis zephyria | reverse complement strand
TTTGCTCATTTATTATTTTTCCGACGAACGTCTTTTGTTTGTATATCTCCATATTCTCCAATACGTTTAGGCGTTGTCCTTTGTGCTGTACATGGAGAACTTTGGCTGTCTTTCCTATTTTCATTGGCGTACAATGGTTTTCTGCCATATGGTTTGCGAAGTTCGATTCCGGGTTGGTAGAAAGTTTTAGCATTTTTTTGTTGTAGTCCCCTATATGTTCACGATATCTTGTTTTTATCTTGCGCCCTGTTTGTCCTATG
>NW_016198570.1:0-2705 GCF_001687245.7 Rhagoletis zephyria | reverse complement strand
TTGACTTTTTTTCTCCACGCTTTGTTGAGCTTACGTAACAGATTTACGGGTTGGCAATGTTATGGATTGTTGCTCTTGTAATTACTCAGCTTGTAAACATGTGTTTATTTTTATTTATGTTAACTTCATTATTTGTACGCGTTTTATTTTTGTATGTTTTTTCTCCGCTCTTAGTTAATCATTAATGGCATTTGTTGTCGAGCATGTCAGAAGTGTCAAAACATGATTTTCATGCCTTTGATTGAATACATGAAAGCGCTACCCACTTTTCTGCCATTTTGATTTATTCTGCTTTGATTAAAACAGCTGTTGAGTGAGTTAAGTAAAATTATTTATGTGGATATGGTGAGTTTACATATAGCAGAAACATTGAATATTAAATTTACATAAGCATTAAGATGGCACAACAAAGGCGTGTATATGGTAACACTTGCCACTCTGCCGCTTTGCCACTTGATGAGTGGCAGCATGACACACCTTCCTTGTGGAGCTGCAACAGCAAACGGCAAAGTGTCAAAGCTAATAAACGCCAACGGATAATTAAGGCAATGTGAAGCATAAACACAGGCGTTTATATGATAACTCACACAGCTGTGAGCTTGGCAGAGTATCTTTTACATATGTACAAGGCACTCACGCCTTCGCCGGTAAGCGTATAATTGTTTAGACATGTGAGCATAATAAGAACATGGCACGTCGTAATGCTAAGCTACATACAAAAGTCAACCATGCCACGAGCGAGGTGTCTGCGCTTAGGCGTACACAATCAAAATAATTATGTACCTACAGCCCTGTTCACATGCAATTTTTTTTTTTTAATAATGTAAATTTGGCCAGGTGTATATTTTTAATTGTTTTCAAAGTTTTTTTTACAAATTCAACATACTACATATAATAGGCAGAGCTCGAAAATAACTCTTAACCGAAAATCGAAATTGATTTTTTTTTAGATACTTATCATATTGCGCAGTCACATAAATGTTTCTCTCGGAGAGTTATACAAATGCGCGCATTATTTTGGTTGCCCTCTGAGATTTATATTTTATTTCAAGAAATAAATCTCCTTCACTTATTTGTAATAGCTGCTTGTTTTCGGTTATTGCATGGGTACCCGGATATATGTAGGTTCTTTTTACCCGAGTACCCGGGTAGGTGGCTATCTTTATACAGGTACCTGGATAGATGGTTTTCACTGTCCGGCTACCCGGGTACACGGATGGATAGTTATCCTTATCCGGGTACTAGATTAGCGGGTTATATTTATAGTGGGTTATCGTTACACGGGTACCTGGATATAGGATTAATTTTTACCCAGGTAGGCGGTTATTATTATCCGGATACCTGGTGGTGGGTTATATGTGCCGGATTCCCGGATAAGGGGTTTACTTTAACCGTGAATCGAGATGGATGATTATTTTTATCCGAGTACCCGGGTAGGTATAGATTCTATCTGTGTACTTGGGTAGCAGATTGTTCTTTTCCGGGAAGCCGAGTGGAGGTTAATATATGTATGTATATCCGGGTATCTGGGTAGCGCGTAATAGGGGTAATCTTGATCAGGCGAGTGAATTGCACAACCCGCCTGAATAATAGAACAAGAATCAAGTGCAAGTAAAGTTGTACTTACATATGAAATGCACGTATACAGCCGAAGAAGATTTATTTTTATTTCTCATTTATATTCCGCCTGAGAAAAATTTTTATTCACATCGTTTGACATCGTGCTATACTAACTATACACTATAGTGCAAAACTGAGTTTTTAAAATAATTTTTTTTTTTTTTTTATAAGAATATGATTAATGCTGGACCAAACAATAAAAAATAATAAAAAACTTACTATACAGAGCTTAGAAAAATTCAACAAAATTGCATACAAATTTGGAACTTTTTGAACTGAATTTTTAGAAAATTTTTCGGGTATGCAGTTTTAACGTTCAAAACCTTGCAAACATTTAACAAAAACTAGCATGTTCACAGTTTTGCACTATAGTGTATGTATGTATGTATGTATGTATATTAAAGTACCTTTAAGTAATTTTTAACTCGTGAGGCAGATTTTTGGGCGCTGTAGCTATGGCAAGCGTGATTTCGCGATAGCATGGGAACCGGCCTGTAAATATTTCCATGTCGTGCTGCCTATTATTCACCGTTATGCAGCGTATATTCATCCATAGGGGATGATTCACTCATGCTGCCTATGATGTTGGCGGGCGACAGCTTTCATATTTTTTGGTTATACATATTGGTAATTGCGTATATATGTATTTGTGTATGTACTACATACCGTGCCAACCAAAGCTTCTAAAGTTTTAGCGAAATCTTTAAGAGTATCGGAATTTTGCAACAATTTTTTTACGAATCTGCAAAGAAAATCACAAAAAATGGTTGGCAGGAACTCGTAAAGAAATTTCTGTAGATTTCTTAAAGAAAAGTTTAAAAAGGGTCTTTAAAAATTCTTAAAAAATTCTTCACATAGCAGCATTATTTTTATTTCATTACAGATTTTTTCCCGGAATTTCGTTAAGGAATCGAAGTGTGCACAATACATTTGAGTTCAGAAAATTCGGCAAAAAGCGGAAAAGAAAATAATGATTTTTTACGAATTATTTAAGATTGCTCTAGGTACTATTCAGTTTACAGGATATCTACATACATATATTAGCAATAGCGGCTACACCTTAAAAAGTCGTACTATGCGTATAC
>NW_016198569.1:246-2705 GCF_001687245.7 Rhagoletis zephyria | reverse complement strand
CCGAAATCTGACAATTGCCATCTTGTAGGACATCCCCATGTTAAAAATTGATTGTGTGGAAAAAAGATAGTTGGCTGACTAGTTGGGCATGCGGTTTATACTAGTTGTGAGGTAGTTTACAACTAGTACATTTGACTACAGGGTACAGACAGACAGAGAGTCAAAAATTCTAAAAATGGTTCTAAGCTCTATAAAAAACACACCATATTAATTTTTCTTTAATACCTATAAGGTACAGACATCGGACTGTTACAATTTTATTATAGGTATACATAGATATAGGTTTTATCAGTTTAATACAATAACATTTTTGAAAGAGGTGGCAGTAGAATTTCCAAAGCCACTTCAGATTGATACCCATGTTGCAATATTCAGTTTATCTCATAAATTAAATTAAATTAATATAAGCTGATTTATGGAGCTTTACGGCCGGTTAAATAAAAAGCAAAACAAAGTTTTCTTTTATCCTCCTACGCGTTTCGGCGTCTTTTCCGCCTTCATCAGGCAGACTCCCTTATTCGGTACAAAACATAAAAACGCAAACAATTAGGCTTCAAATCACAATTAATAATATGCGTACATACATACATACATATAACATAGTTAACAAAGTACATATATACAATATAGAAACCACAGCACTTACATTTAAATTAATAAGAACAAAATAAACAAAACATCACAATAATCGCTTCACTACATTCACTTCTGTATCATCGTCCATCTGTTTTTCTATTGCACCTTATTGCCGCGCTGAGCGACCAGGCGTTCAGAAAAGATAACAACAGAAAAATCAAAAACATATTGCTAAGGAACGGATGCCCAAGCAAAACTATAGACAGATTGATAGCAACAACAAAATACAGACAAAAATCATCTGAAACGACCGCCGAACCCGCAAACAGAAATGAAGGCAAAATATTTAAAGGAGTCACATATGTAAAAGGACTAACGGATACAAAAACACTACATACAAATATCCAAAATAAGCACATAAGCCGCATAGCACTCTCAACAAAATATTTAGCAAAACAAAAGACAAGATCAGCAAAGAATAATAACATGATGTAGTTTATCAAATCAATTGCAATGGCAAAGCTGGCGAGCCTTGCAATAAATTGTACATANCTAAAAATGGTTCTAAGCTCTATAAAAAACACACCATATTAATTTTTCTTTAATACCTATAAGGTACAGACATCGGACTGTTACAATTTTATTATAGGTATACATAGATATAGGTTTTATCAGTTTAATACAATAACATTTTTGAAAGAGGTGGCAGTAGAATTTCCAAAGCCACTTCAGATTGATACCCATGTTGCAATATTCAGTTTATCTCATAAATTAAATTAAATTAATATAAGCTGATTTATGGAGCTTTACGGCCGGTTAAATAAAAAGCAAAACAAAGTTTTCTTTTATCCTCCTACGCGTTTCGGCGTCTTTTCCGCCTTCATCAGGCAGACTCCCTTATTCGGTACAAAACATAAAAACGCAAACAATTAGGCTTCAAATCACAATTAATAATATGCGTACATACATACATACATATAACATAGTTAACAAAGTACATATATACAATATAGAAACCACAGCACTTACATTTAAATTAATAAGAACAAAATAAACAAAACATCACAATAATCGCTTCACTACATTCACTTCTGTATCATCGTCCATCTGTTTTTCTATTGCACCTTATTGCCGCGCTGAGCGACCAGGCGTTCAGAAAAGATAACAACAGAAAAATCAAAAACATATTGCTAAGGAACGGATGCCCAAGCAAAACTATAGACAGATTGATAGCAACAACAAAATACAGACAAAAATCATCTGAAACGACCGCCGAACCCGCAAACAGAAATGAAGGCAAAATATTTAAAGGAGTCACATATGTAAAAGGACTAACGGATACAAAAACACTACATACAAATATCCAAAATAAGCACATAAGCCGCATAGCACTCTCAACAAAATATTTAGCAAAACAAAAGACAAGATCAGCAAAGAATAATAACATGATGTAGTTTATCAAATCAATTGCAATGGCAAAGCTGGCGAGCCTTGCAATAAATTGTACATAGGCACAACAAAGCGCAAAGTTGGAGTCAGAATAGGCGAACATAAAGCAGACGTAAGAAACAAATAATCAACTACAGCGCTATCCCAACACTTGACAAACAGCGGACATTCGGCTGATTTCAAAGGCCTGCTCAAGAACGATAGAATACAAGATTGCGCATTCCCGCAGAATGACATTTGTGGCAACGGGTAAACAAAGAATATGGCGAAGAACAATGAGTTGACAGTTGTGAATTTGCAGTGAGAAAACGTGTTTTCTTCTGGATTCGCCAATTTTTCAAGCCATCTTTGAATAAAGCAAATTAAGCACAACGTTAACAAAAAATATACAACCACTCTTGAAATGTGTTCAAAAGAATAGGTCTTATTAATTA
>NW_016198569.1:0-94 GCF_001687245.7 Rhagoletis zephyria | reverse complement strand
AGCAAATTAAGCACAACGTTAACAAAAAATATGCAACCACTCTTAAAATGTGTTCAAAAGAATAGGTCTTATTAATTATCTGTTTAGAATTTTT
>NW_016198568.1:0-2705 GCF_001687245.7 Rhagoletis zephyria | reverse complement strand
ATGTTTTTTGTGCATAAAATTTAAAAGTGTTTATTTATGAAATTTGAATTTTTAACTAAAAAGTGGTGTGAAGCCAAATCGTATAAAAATTTGACAAATTCTTCTGGGTGCTAAAATTTGGACTCTGAATTTCTTATATATATTTTTTTTAATTTGCCTCTATTAAGCAATTTTAACATTCTTAGCCCATTCAACATCGAAACGGGGGAATTAGCTGATAATAACCGTAAAGAACGCGACTTTTTGGGACTTTTTAAGAAACAACCAGCAGCAGCGCAACCTGTGCTAGGGTAAGTAACAAAAATAAAACGATAAAAAAGAAATAAAAAAAGCAATTCAATAAATGAGAATCAGCGACNTCTAAATCATGCGAATATACACATGTACTCATTAACGCTATCAATTTGAAACGGAAACTAAAAAAAGTGAATTTTGATAAGCATAATTTTATTTTATTTTTATTTGCAACCTTCAAATTACAGCGTAAACATAGGCGGCGGTCTCGGTGCCGGTGTTGGATATGGCGCAGCTAATAGCGCTTATGGCGGTGGTGGGTAAGTGCTAACTAGTGCAAGGGATTTTTAATCGGAATATTGAATTAAATGAATACATAATTTGGCTTTTGTTTGTTTTGCGACTTGGCGATAATAATTAGACATTATGGCATCAAGACAAGTCATGCTGGATATGGACATGGACATAACCTTGGTGGTGGTGTTGGCGTGGGCGTGGGTTACGGTAAAGGCGGTTATGGTAGCTATCGTTCTGGTGGTTATGGCGGCGGCAGGTATGCGTGTGTGTTGATGTCTCTTCAAATTATAATATTTGAAATTTTTGTTTGAAATAAATTTACAGTGCTTATGTGGTTCATGTATCGAATATTTTTTTTTTCAGCTCTTACAGCTTTTCGCCGTCGCATAATGTATTTGGCGTTAAAACTGGGTAAGTTCAGTAAGAACATTTTCTTTTTCGTATTTTATGTTGTAAATTTGCAATTCTACTGAGCACCGAATGAAGTAATTTTTTAAACAAAAAAAATATATTTTATTCATTTTTTCATAACAGCTCAAATATCCAAATCAGCAATGACTTCCTTATTCACGAACGCCCCCAAATACCGGCCTACGCCAACTGTCCAGCATACCGATTACCCTCGAATATGTTGGTGAAATGTCGCGACAATCAATGTGAGGTTAGCTGTCCGGCGCAATACAGCTTTCCCGATGGCAAAACATTGCTCAAGTTTGCCTGCATAAGTGGCTCGTGGATAGTACGCGATGCAGATATAACAACTGTGCCGCCATGTCAGGGTAAGTGTGCTAAAAAAAGCATGGAAATTGAGTCAATAAATGCCTCATTTGCTCTCAGCTACCTGCATACCACCCTGTGAGAATAACGGCATTTGTGTGGAGGCAGGCATCTGCAAATGCGCAGAGAACTTCTATGGGCCTTGGTGTCAGAATAAGAAGACCTTCTGTAGCGGTAAGCCCCCAATACCGAGAAATTCGCGCGTCAGTTGTAGTAATAAGTGAGTGATCCTGAATTTCCTTGCTTTGGGAAAAAACGACTATTATATTTCAAATTTCCTGCAGCATTTGCAATGCCGAGTGCATGAGCGGCTTTCAATATCCCGATGGCAGTACCATAACGAATCTGGAGTGCGTAGAAGGCGCATGGTTGCATAAGAAGTCGAACTCGGCGAAGCCGCCTGATTGTGGACGTAAGTTTGGAAAGAGAAATATTTGCATACCTTCATGTTAGTTGAAAAACATATTTTTTTTCATTTAATTTCAGCAATTTGCGAACCACCTTGTCAGCATGATGGTCAGTGTATATCCTTTAATGTATGTCAGTGTACGCAGCAGTATCGCGGCGATTATTGTCAACATAGTAAGTGACTTCCTCTACTCCTCTATTTCCTTTTATTTTAGCATCTACTTCTAAATGTTTTCTTTTGACCTTTCATTCCATACTCAAGGCGTACAAGCTTGTAATGTTACCAAAACGGGCTTCAACGGCAGCTACAAATGTAATTATGATGGCCTGGAGGCTAAGTGCAAATTCTCCTGCCCCGCAGTGCCGGGTTTACAAGTGCAGGGTAGCTTGGATATTGACTATGCCTGCAAGTACAGTGAGGGCGAATTTTATCCGAAACCGCTGCCGAAATGCATTTATCGTAAGTTTTTCAGTAAACTACCTAAATAATGAAAACAAATTATTTATGGCCTTTTCCTTCCTATTTTCCAGCACCTGGCTATATTATTCGCCAGGGCTCCCAATCCATGCACTATTCAAAGCATAATGGTCATATCATTGGCGGTGGTGGCGCTGATTTTGGCATGCAGTGGACCACGGAGCGGGAACGCATACTAGCTATACTGGCTAAGTATCAGGATGTTGAGCGCCATAGCGTAAATAGCCAACGTTTTTCTTTAATTTGCTTGATCACATTATGTTAATTTTTTACCTTGGTATCGTAGGAGTGGTGGTCTTCTGAGGAGACAGCAGCTTCCCCGTCTCGCTTCACGCTTTACATGGAGGGCGACATCGATGTGATGATCGATCGTACACCCAAGTCAGCATTGTGCACCACTTGGGGTAGCATAAATATGAAAACGTTCGATGGTCTAGTCTTCAAGTGAGTTTTTTCAAGCGGAACTTACATATAAAACTTAATCTTTGATCTCTGTCTATAATCTATAATC
>NW_016198567.1:0-2705 GCF_001687245.7 Rhagoletis zephyria | reverse complement strand
AGTGTCAAAGTCATAAAGTCAAAATCCAAAACAAAAATAAAAATTAACTGGAGAAGTTTGTAGGGGGAAAATATGAATTAAAGAGGAGAAAAATCGGAAATGATAAATTAACGGATCCAATAAAAGGCATTACATATTAACAGTAATATAAAGTGTACACACGTTTGTACATACAAACATATACGGTGGCGAAAATATAAATAGGGTAGAGACATTTGAGCAAGATTTGGCTATATTTCTTTGTTTAGAAAATGTTTATTATTTTTAACGAACAGACAGGTGCACGTACTGTCGTGAGCGGGAGACCAGGCGAAAACTTGGAGTATCTTCTCTGCCGATGGCCTGCAGTGTCAAAAACACAACTAAAATGCTTTGGAGCCTAAAGATTCCAGAAGTTAGAGGACGTTTCAGAAGTAGAGCTGAAATTTCTACAGAAGTTCGCAAAAAGCGTTAAAACGAACTCTCACTGGCAACACTAAGGATTTACTTGTCTATGTGCGACTGAACGCCGGCCAGATTAACCTAACCTAACCTAACGGAATTATAGCTAACTATCTAAAAAACAAAGATAATTATAAAAATTCGGCGAATTTTAACAAATGTTTACCAAAGTTTTAGTCTTTTTAATCAGATTTTTAAGCATTTTTTTCCAGTATGCAGTTTTGTTGCGTACGTAAGTTGGGTGTTGCGTTTGCAAACAAAAATCAGCTGTTCTTTATGACTGCGTACTTGGAGTTTACACAAGCAAATTTTGCAGATACATTAGCAATACTTTCACATTTTGCGAAGACAGTTTATTATCTGGGCGCCTACTTTACTCAACCAATGTGACAACTAATACTTAATCTCAATTGTCTTGTATTGTGTAAACGCAAGGTTATACAACTGTCGGACTTACGTGCGTCAAAAGTTGAGAGTTGGCCAACGTTCGTTGGGTCCGTCGATGCAAAGGTTGGCAATCTGACACCCTCTATGCAAACGCACACAGTCCTCTCAACTGTCAGTTTCATACTTGAGCGGAACGTACGCAAAATACCCATTCTGACTAGGCGATAAGTTGGAAGTACATAGCTCGGACTTATCGTTAATTTTTGGCAATTTTATTTTCATGTATGTTCGAAATATTTTTGTATGGAGAAAATGGGCAACACTTTCCACAAAACAAAAGTCCAAAAATCAATGGTAAGTTCTAGCTACTTCAAACTTGCATTTTATGTACTAAAGTTTCATGGCCTACAAAACTGCATACTGAGAATATTTATAAGAAATCTAAGTAATGAAAAAATTCAAAGTTTTGATGAATAATTTTTATACGAAGTTTGCCTAACATTAAATAACGAAAGGTAAATAGCCAATAACTACTAAAATGTTGCTTCCCTATTTATATTTTCGACACTGCAAATGCAAACACAATTCGCAAGTGAATACATTCTAAATATGAGCTATGAACTGCTGCATGTGATTATGCAAGTAAGTGCATTAAAGTATTTTAAGTTTCCTCTATAAAACTTTTTTATTGAGCGTGAGACTGTTTTTTTTTTAATTTTGTGGAAAATGTAATATTTAATTAATACCTTTTAATATGCTGCCCTTTTTTCTACTCATGTACCCATTCGCTTAATTCATACACGAAGCATAGAAAGTACTAATTAAAAAGGGGCGAATGCTTGGAAGTTCAGACTAGCTTAGCTACTAATAAAATTATAGTACAAAAAACTAAAACCTCCCTATTATAATTGCCATTCGTACTGTCATCAGGTATGTAACTTGAGCATAAATAGAATTCGCTGCATCTTTTAGGCGCATCAATATTACATAGTTACATCCCGAGTTAATAAAAGGAAGGTAACAAAGTAAGAAAATCTCCAATCCTCGATATAGCAAGCTGCTAGTACGGCAAATAGTACATCCCTTCGTCAATTTTAGCACAAAAGAAGTTGCTTAAATGATCTAATCTCTGATGTTAATATGCCCCCGTTAAACTACTAAATACGGCCGTGTAAAATGACGTTAAGCAACACCACTTCGGCATGAACACCAAAGCTCTACAGATAGAGACAAATGTCATTTCTTTTTATTTGTTTGTCGTTTGTCGGCTTGGACCGAGACCAAAAATGTACCAATTTTCTCTGCCAGTTGCTAAGACCAAGTGTAGACGGGTTCTTCTCCGTAGGACACTGCCGAAACTAATATCGTCCCTGCTTTAGCAAGCTCCGTGCTAGTTAAATTTTCTGCAGGGTTCCTACACAAGAAGAAGAGTAGCAACATGTTGCTTGAGTCTCGTGCGATGGGGCAACACGAGATTTTCCACTGAAGATATGCGAGCGCTAACTTTGTAAAATTCTGTATAAGTGTGTATGTACGATTTGTTTGTCTGCAAATGCGCCTGCAATTGGGAGTTTGCATTGTAAGCAGCCGACGCAGTTGGCATAACCACGAATCAACCACGATGAGGGTCACAGTTCAATGGAGCTCAATTAAATGCAAACCTGCCANAATAACAAAGTACAAGAAAGCAGCAGCATGCTGCTTGTGAGCAGAACTGCATTTGCAGCATTGTTGCTTTTGTTGGGGCGGCAGGAAATTTAATTTTGTCGTTGTTGTCGGTTGAGAGTGTTGTTTTTGTTGCTGCGGCTATTAATACTACATTTTTACTTTTGTTGTTATTGTTGTTGTTATTAGCACTACAACGCAACATAGCCTGC
>NW_016198566.1:0-2705 GCF_001687245.7 Rhagoletis zephyria | reverse complement strand
AAAAAAAAAGGTAAGTTGAAATGTCTCACTCGTTCATTTCTAGTATAAAAAAGTTTCAAATGGCTAAAAATGACCGTTGATTTTTTTAGAATTCTCTTCGTTGCATTTGCTTTCATATAACGAAAAAACATAATTTATTTTATAAAGAAGAAAACCGCAACAACTTCGTCAAAAAAAAATCTAAAACGAAAGAGTGTTTAGAGGATATGGATATATAGGTGAGGTGGGAATTCATCGCTCCACTACAGACTTATCAGATTCATTGATGAATCTTAGCAGTTTGTCGGGGGAAAAAAGACTGTAGCTCCTCCATTCTCAATACATCCGACCCATCCCAGTCTGGTGAGGGCCGGACACCGACAGAAAGAGTGTTCTGTATTCTTAGTACTGTTTTCGTATTCCGTACACAGTGTATCGTCGCTGATGCGTATATGGCGTCTCCATGGATTGTGCGCCTTAATCAGGGCTCGAAGATCACTCCTTCTCTGTCTGAGAATGAATTTTGTACCCGCTATGCTTGACCCTAAAGTTGGCTCCGGTCCAATTGGACGTTCCAAAGAATGGCAGTTCACTAATTTATAAGCCAGTTCATTGCCTTGAGCACCACAGTGCCCTGGCATCCACACAAGTTCAAGATCATTCCAACTTGCAACGGAGTTCAGCCTCAACTTTCATTCCTACTACCACTGCAGACCCTGATACATATTATGTCCACGCCATCTTTTCGCCAGTAATCCAGTCTGCTACTTTCTCTCTTGGTTGAAAGACCGTTGCCATTGCACCTAAAGCAGTAAAGCATCTGAAGTTACTGCTCAGATGCCATACAGCTCCAGTACCATTTTCAGTCTTTGAACCATCTGTATAGAAAGTTTTTACCGAGCTCCCAAAAGAAAGTATCTGGATCTCTTTATAGCTCCCTAAGGTCACTCCAGGTATCAGTTTGTCCCTAGGTTCCAAAAATCAAGGGCATTGTGCTGAAAACCGATCGTCTTGCCTCAATCTAAAAGAGTGCAGTCGATACATGGTTTTCACTGCCTCCTCATGCTATTCTCGTTTCGAGGAGCAAGCCAAACTGGTGGCCTTACACAGGTACGAAATCCTCAGTTGTATGCTACTTTCGTGACAAAGGAAGAAACGCTGCTGGTTCTTAAAAAAAAATGCAATGGAGTTATTAGCTAAGCCTTTACTCCACCACTTGTAAGTCCTAAAAAGGAAATTAAAGGATTTACTCGTTGTTATACTTATTTTCAATAAAAATGTATAAAATCGCCAACCCGCATTTTTTCCGAAATGTTACCCCAACTTAAGTAAATAAAATATTCGTATTAGTATTCTCTCATACTGGCGAATCGTTTATTGAAATAGAGCATAAAATGCTCTCAATTATGTGGTAATATGCAATTATGCAGTTTCAAATATTCGGCATTTAATTTAATTAGCATTTGAGAGTACAATTTCAAATACATATGTAAGTATGTACAAACATGGACATTTTGCATGCATACTGGTTAATGTTTGTATATTAGGGTGGTCCAAAAATGCATGTGAAAAAGTAAAGTCGAAATTGGTATGCTCTCACCCCTAGGATGGTTCTATACCAATAAAAAATATACCTCTACTTTTTTTATTTCGAAATAAAAAAATATTTAGAGGTTGCTCAAAGCGCTCAAAGTATACCATGTATTTTATATGGAGGAAAAACAAGTTTTCGTAGAAGTCTCCTGTAGAGAAGCAGAGTGTTCCGATCGAAAAATATTGTTTTTCAAGAATTATATACCATTCCTACAAAAAGTTTTTTTTCCCCATTTAAAATACATTTAAAACTTTAAGCGCTTTGAGCGACCTCTAAATACCTTTTGATTTCAAAATAAAAATAGGGGTATATTTGTTTCGATATAGAGCAACCCTAGGCGGTGGGAGCATTAAAATTCCGACTTTACTTTGTTTTTGGACCACCCTAATGCACATACAAATGCATATATTTAAGTATGCACGTATATGTAGCTGGCACGCTCGTATGCAGTGTTGGGCGTAATAATAGCCCAGTACTTGTTTCAAAGTATATTTAAGTATTTACCAATTATTAGTAAATTTTATAAAAATCGGGAATAATTATAAGCATATTGAAAATATATATTCCATATCTACCCACTACAAGACAACGCTGAAAACACTAAGATAAAATATATAGCTAAAAGAAGCTATTGGCAGAATTTCTGGTTATGTTATTTTTTTACACGCCACTGTAGATTTAATAACCTCTAGCACTCGCTCATTGCTTAACAAGTTATTACCAAATTTACGCAGATTTATCTCATATTTTTTGCATTTCGGAGACAGTTGGTGATAATACGGGTAGTGAAAGCAAAAATCACACACACGTGTACATACATACGTTTGCCCATACATATATTTAACTATGTATGTTAATTATGTACAAAAAGAGCATTAAAAATATGAGTGTACATAAGAACAAAATACATGTGCATATGCATTACTTATGTATTTATGTATTTACGAGTACTTACTATCAAAGTGAAGTTCAATTATTTGCGTATAAGCAGATTTCTCAGGATGGCCATACAGCGCTCAGAACGAACAAATGCACGTAGTATACAAATAACATTACGTGCATATACGCGTACTTACGAGTACATATGTATGTATGTACATCTATGCATATTGCAGTTCCCACAGACATGAAA
>NW_016198565.1:0-2705 GCF_001687245.7 Rhagoletis zephyria | reverse complement strand
AATTAGTTATAAATTAATTAAAACATCATAATATGGGTATCAAATGGAAAGTATTTCAAAGATCCCGAATTCAAAAATGTGTTCAATAGGGTTGCCACCTATTTTGAATAACAGTTCTATTTAAATTTTTGTTTAGAAAACGAGGTAAAATATTACTACTTATGGTTATCAAGAGAAGGTTCTTAAACAATGCTTTCCCTATATACAAAATGTGATCTCTTAGGATAATAGTGTAAGGTTGCCACTTATTTTCGATTCTACACAATTTATCTAAAGATCGCAATATGGATTTCAAATGAAAGGTATTGTTGAGAACGTTGGTCAGAAAATATTTTCCATCAGGGTTGCCACGCTTCTATGTAATACAAATTTGTATTTTGTTAATTTTAATCAAAANACTTTAAAAAGTATATGCACTCCGGGCAAAGCTCGGTCAACCTGGTACTTATATATATATTGAATGGCTCTAGTATGAAATAAAAATTCCATTGAAATTTGCATATTCGGTGTGTTTTTTTTTTAATTTCAACCAAAACTTTGAATCCACTTCGTTACTAAATGGTCGACTTTTGTTAAGTTTTACTACAAGGGTACATACATACATATATATGACACATGCAAACTGCCAACTGCCACCACTGTTCTCCCATCGCTCCATATAATAATTAACATATCTAGTAGAATATAAGCAACATAGCGATTGACGACCAATTGGGGCGTGTCAAACTGTTCGACGTGGCGTGGTCGAAAGTCAGCAAGCACTTGCGCTGCTCTTTCCAATACATCTGCCATTACTTACTAATTATATTTGTATGTATTAATTTTGCGAAAATTTGCAATCGTTGCATGCAGCTCTCCGCCAACGGTTTCCGCCTACACCTACACGAAAGTTCTGTTATATTCTTCTTTTTCGTACTTTTTTTTTGTCGCTAGCCTTTCTAATTGGCATGCAAGTAAAGCACTGCGTTCGAATGAGAAAATTTATGTTACTTTTGACGATTTAATAGTTGGGCATTTCACTGTTGAATTTTTTATGCAAGGGTGTAAGTAAATATATAAACGCGTGCGTACTTTACTTTGACACAATGTTTTAGCGTATTTTATTTTACATATATTATTTTATTTTGAATGCAAACAGATTGCAAACGTCACACGCCTAGTGAGAATATACAAATCGGCGCTCGATTGCATGCAAGCAAGGCAATCGACTGCTGAGTGGAAACACCCTATCTACAAAAAACTTTTCAAGAACGCCCTATTTCAGAATTCAGTTCAAAAACGTCCTATCTGAGATGCCGATTCAGAAACGCTCTGCCACAGCACATTTTCAATACATTTTCAAGTGATATAGGGCGATTTTGAACCAAATTCTGAGATAGGACATTCTTCAACCAAATTCTGAGATGGGCATTTTTCACTAAAATTCTGAAGTAGGGGGTCCTTGAGAAGTTTTTTTAGATGGGGCGTTTTTGAACTTCCTGCCAAGGTAGGCCGATCTTCCACTCAGCAGTCGATATGTATTCTAAATTTTCGAAACTAAAAAACATTTCGTCCTTCCTACGTGGACCTAAGGCAATGAAGAGCTGCATTTTAGCCTTAGGCGTGCAGTTTTGGAAGGCGTGTAAGTTATTGGGAAATATGAGAGGAACGTCAACTAAGGGATGGGCAACTTTTTAAAGTAGTTTAAAATTAAATAAAACGTCATAATATGGGTATCAAATTAAACGTATTTTAAAAATCCCCAAACCAGAAATATTTGTGAATAGGGCAATACAATATTTGTGAATTTGCTTATATAATATTTTGTTATCTCTTAGGATATTAGAGAAAGGTTGTCACTTATTTTCGATTCTATAAAATATAACTAAAAAACAACGCAATATGGGTATAAAATGAAAGATATTTTTTGGAACATTAGTCCGGAAATATTTGCGATGAGGATTGCAAGTACTTTTAATACAAAAATGTATTTTGTTAATTTCAATAAGCATGTTTTTGTATATGCTCAATAAATGTACTCTTCATCCCAGCATATTTCCAAATAGGGTTGCCACCTAATGTTTTAAGTAAGAATTTTACTTCTTTCATTAGATATTATATCCCTAATAATTTCCCATTACAGTTTCCATATTTATTAAGATTATTATTTTCTGTTAAAATGTCTGTATTAGTCTGTAAGACAATTGGTTTTCGTTGACTAATTTTTTCTTGAAATTAATAAAAATCAAAAGCCAAATTTTTACTTTTTCCAAACTATTTTTTTAAAGGTATCTAACTAACCCTTACTCGATGGCCAAACCTTGAAAACTTTAAATAATATATATGCACTTCGAGCAACGCTCGGTCAAACTGGTACCAAGTTATTAAGCAAATAAATTGTAGTCTGATCGAAAAATTTTTATTAAGAAGTTTGAAATTTAAATAATAATTTTTTGAAGTGTGATTACTTTTTGTAAATTTTGTACAAGTTTGCGAAATGTATTTATGTGGTTTTTTAACAAAATGAGCTATATTTAAAAAAAAAAATAAATAACGAAAAATTTTCATGATAGAAAACATTTGGAGTATTGCTGAAAAACTAAATTACGAATACTTCCTTCTGCAACTGTTGCTGTTAAGAAATCACATCTGTTAAATAAACAAGACTGTCACATATGTAGGTACTAGAGCTCGGGCAATTCGGTTAATCGATTAACCGAATTATT
>NW_016198564.1:0-2705 GCF_001687245.7 Rhagoletis zephyria | reverse complement strand
TTTTTTTTTTTTTGTTTTTACGAATTTAAAAAACAACGTGGTAATTATTTTTTTTTAATGCGCTGCCAGCGTTACAGTAGAGAGGAACGCGTTGAAGACTAGCGATGAGTTTTTAGTCGAGAATGTATGCAGACATGTAGATACCTATTTAAAAAGTAATTAATGAGTACTGCTTTAATAAAAAAAAATATAGCTCCTAGAATAGTCCAAAAATAAATTGGAAAGTGGCCCGAAATAAAAAATTAAAAAAGTATTTACTTTCAACAATTTTGTGAGGATAACATTTACATGCATGTAGGTACATAGATTTATGTTACCCAGTCGTCGCGCACAACTTCTCACTTCATGTGTACGGTAATTTGCAGAGTTAAAAATAATCGTTTTTCATCAAATCGAAGTCAAGGTTACGCTGCTTCTGTGCCAAATGAGCTAACTATTTGTTTATTAAGCTTTTAATTGGATTAATTTGCCTTTATACATGTGCCTCTCTGCAAATACATTTATGTTTTTATGATATGGGCGGCCAAAAGTCTAGTTTATTTTTTATGAACAAGGCCATAAATCTATACGATGAAAATATTTCCTTTTTTTAACATTTTTCAAATTGGATAGTTTTCTTCTTATTTGGCGTTGTAACCGCCTGAGCGATTTTGGGCGAGGCAAAACAAAAGCGCCAGTCCTTTCTCTTCTGTGCCAGTGGGGAATGCCAAGTGAAGCAAAGTCCTTCTCCACTTGGTCTTTTCATAGCAGTAGGGGCCACCCATGTCTTGTGCTACAACAAGCGGGTTTCGTGTCGAATACTTTCAGAGCTGGATCGTCAGTGTCCTTTCGAACGACATGGCCAAGCCAGCGGGGCCGCTGAATTTTAGTTCGCCTATATCGTTGTAAAGCTCATACAGCTCATCGGTATTTGCCATCGCCAGCGGGTAAAGGTTTACAATTCTTTAGGAGCCGGTGGTTTAGCTCAACTTCATTTTACACTGCCGTATTAGTTTTGCGCGGATACCTAATTTAGACATCGCGGCATATAGGCAACTTCTTTTAGCGCTGTCGAAAGCGGTTTTCAAGTCGACAAATGTATGGGATTTTTCCAAGATTTGTGAATACCTGGTCTATGTTCCTCTGGTAAAAAGTTCGGTAATTTTTTCCTATCCGCAAGCATTTCAAGCTTTACGCACACAAGTATTTCCGCCTCTCTCTCCTTATTGCCGCAAAAACATGTCGCTTCCCTCTTCAGCTCCTTACAACGGTCACACATAGCTCGCGTTGCACCCGATCGCTGCGTGTCCCTCTAGAAGGCAGCTTTTTTTTCTGCAGCTTGTTGAAGAGAGCGCTCTGACTCTGGTGTGACGGCAGCTTTTCGAAGTTTAACTTTTCTTACATTTTTGATTATGGTCCGAATCTATGTTTGGACCTCGGAGTGTACGTACTCCTAAAGCACTGGAAACGTGCCTTCCGTCTATCACAACATCACCGATTTGGTTTCTCGTTTTTCGATAAGGAGACAGACACGTAGTATGATGGAGCTTTTTATGCCTGCATACTACTACGTTTCGGGCTTCGGCGAAGTCAATCAGCCTCAGTTCGTTATCTGAAGTTTTGTCGTAGAGGCTGAATTTGCCGAGAGTGTTCCAAAGATCCCTTCCTTGTCCCTCAACCCCCCTGGCATTGAAGTCACCAAGCACGATTTTTTTTAATCGTAACGGGGTCAGCTCTCGCATATGTTCTTCAAGTGCTCATTAAGAAGATCCTTGGATGCTTTATCCTTCCCTCCAGTCGGGGCATGGACACACTTTGATATGGATTGCGGCTAGACGCTCGTCCACCGGGATGAAAGACAGTATTCGGCGGCAGAGTCCCCCTCCACCAAAATAACTAAAATGTGGTCGTTTTTTTTTTAATTGCCTGGAGCTCTTAAAAGCTCTTCTTATTTTTAATAAAAATCATTTTGCCTATTTAATTGGGTATGTTTTTAGGAAAATATTCTAAGCTCCGCTTTATATTGATATTTTACCAACTATGTATTTGCTATTTTTGTTTTCGGTATTACTTTTGTTTTTTTCGCTGCTTATAACACTTGGTGATTTTGCGTTGTTTTTTGCAGTTGCTTGCCTTATAAACTGATTTGTTAAGTGGTTTCTGTTTGTACATTAGGGTGGCCCCTAAGATTTTTCTACATCGAAAAAAACTTTACACCTGTTTTTTGTTTTTGAAATCAAAAAATATTAGAGGTCGCTCAAAGCACTCATAGTTTTCCGTGTGTTTTATATGGGGAAAAAAAAGTTTTTTTGGAAATGGTATAGGATTATTGAAAATCCCTCCCAGAATCCCAGTAATAATAACCAATTATTTATTAAACTATTTTTTTATAATAACTATATTATAAGTCCGCCAAAAACTGCAGAAAATGCAATGGGTATTAAAAAATTGTTAAATAAACAATTGGGTATTATTGTTTGAACTATCTTGAATAGAACCAGAATTTCAAGACCGATACATTTTTTTTGAAGAATTCTATACCTTTTATACGAAAAGTGTTTTTTTTCCTTATCCAACATACATGGATATGTATGTCGCTTTGAGCGACATCTAACTATTTTTTGATTTCGAAATTTAAAATTAGGAGTATGTTTTTTGGTATAGAACAATCCTAGGGGTGAGATCATTAAAATTCCGGCTTTACTATTTTTTTTTTGACCACCCTA
>NW_016198563.1:0-2705 GCF_001687245.7 Rhagoletis zephyria | reverse complement strand
AAAATTGAATGGGCTTTTGAACTGCGTACCAAACTTTTTTATAAAGTGTTTAATTAAAAAGTGCAATATTTTAAACAAAATTTGAAGAATTTTCTTAAATTTTGCACAAGGTTTGGAACTCTGAATTTCGATGTTTTCTTTGTAGAACTAACCATATTTTGGTTGAGCGAAAAATAAGATATTTAGGAAAAAGTCGCCCGTATTGCAAAAAACTCTTTATACCTAAACTTTATTGATTGACTGTTTGTACATAAATTGACGTGCAAGAAATGAAACAGAAATTTTATTTTATAAAGATTTCTTAAATTATTTTACGGCTTTAAACAAAAAAATGCCCCTTATATTTATTTCTTTATCAACATTTACAGCAAATGCAAAGTAATTTTTCAAGCAATAGAGATAATGGGCACGTTCAGAAGGCGCAACAGCTCAGTAACTGTTGCGATTACACCTTCTGAACGCGTTGTTGTGTACTTCTGATCAACTGAACAGTTGCGTGTTAGATGATCGTAANTTTGTTCACATAACGGTTGTTTGTAACAGGCAAAACGAATCGAGATAGATATAGACAAATGTATACATATATGCCCAGAAAGAATAGAGAAATCGATTAAGCCATGTCTGTCCGTCCGTCCGTCTGTCTGTCTGTCCGTCCGTCCGTTTACACGATAACTCGAGCAAAAATTGAGATATCTCAACGAAATTTGGTATGTACGTTTCCGTTAATCCAAGGTATTGAAAATGGGCGAAATCGGACAGTAACCACGCCCACTTCCCATATAACGGTAATTTCCAGAAATACGAAAACTGCGATATTTTAGTAACTACTGAAGATTATTCACTCAAAATTGATATTTACAACAATTTTTAGACGAAAAATAAGAATATTATAAATTTTTGGAAAATGGGCGTAGCTAATTTATACAAAATTTATGCTTGCAACAATTCTTTACCATGATATACGTTTATTGGAAAATTTTGGAAAATGGGCGTGGCAACGCCCACTTATGATCACATACATATATGTATATCGGTAACCGTTCTACCAATTTGTATCAAACTCGGTATTTTTATTGTGTTTGCCAAATAAAAGCAAAACGTTGAAAAGTATTGAAATCGGACTAAAATTACGGCCGCTTTTCATATAACGGTAAATTTCAGAAATACTTGAAACTTCAATAATTCGAAATTTAAGGACGCTAATTTACTCAAAATTTATACACCCCGGCTTACCATCTGGCGGAAGCTTTCGGAAAGGTGAAAAAACATATATTTAATACTTGCGCCGGGTATTTAATGTTCGGCTCCGCCCGAACTTAGACTTTCTTACTTGTTTTCTGATCATTTGAGACAACATGTTGGTATGTACCTTTGAGAATTGAATTTGACAGCTAATGTATCAAGCCGTTCAGAAGGCGCATTACGATCACTGATTTTGTTAGCAACGGTTGGGCTCAACTCCTGCGCCTTCTGAACCTACCCAATGAAAAAAAAATTCTTCAGATTTTTCTTAACAGCTTTATACTAAGCTTAAGAAAGAAAACCAACGGCAACAACGAGCTTTAAGACCGCTATACCAGGGACCGTAAATAGCAGTTATTTTTTTTCAACAGTTAAACTTAGCCAGATATTTTTTAAGTTCCGAGTAGTGAACAAACCGCTTATCCAAATTAAAAAAAAATTTGCTACCAAATGAAAGAGGACTTAAATAGCTTTTAAACAGNTATTTTTTAAGTTCCGAGTAGTGAACAAACCGCTTATCCAAATTAAAAAACAATTTGCTACCAAATGAAAGAGGACTTAAATAGCTTTTAAACAGAAATAACTAACGAACATTTATATTTTATTTTTATAATTTAATACAAAAGAAATGGATATACCTGACCCAAGTTTGTTCTATGGTAATCAATAAACATTTTTTATTGAAATATTTTTCAACAGCTGGCTCCCCGCTGGCTTTCCTCGTTTAAACATTTCAGTTTTAAAGCTATTTTCGTCCTCTTTCAGGTGATATAAAACTTGTTTAAGTTGGTTAAGCGGTTTGTTTATTATTAGGAAAAGACTTTTATTTTCCACTTAAAAATATCTGGCCATGTTTAACTGTTGGAAAAAAGTAACTGTTATTTACGGTCCCTGCGCTATACATTACAGACGATGAAAACGATAGCATTCAAATTTTCGGTGGAAAGACCCTATAAGAAATCAAAGAAATGGTTAAATTTGTTTTACTTATTAGAAAACCTTTTGGGGGACGAAATTTCCCCTAGCGGCCGCTGTGGTGTAGTGGTTAGCAGTGCGTGCTACCATTCCACAGGGCCTGGGTCCAAGCCCAGTTTCCGACCAACATCAAAATAAAAAAAGGGGATTCCAGAAGTTGTCGCCTTTCGAAAGGCTATGGCAAACCTCCTAGTGTATTCTGCCGGGAAAAACCAGCTTCTCATAAAAACACAATCATCATTCGGCGTCAGGGTGCAACTATAGGCCCCTCCCATTTGTGTGAAAACATCAAAGCGCACGCCATAAATCGGAGGAGAAGCTCGGCCGTACACCAAGATATTGTGTAAGCCCCAAGCTATTATTATTCATTCTTGTTGCTGGCTGTACATAAGACTTTAGTCTTTTAAGCATATCATGTTTTACACAGTATTACGAGTACATATTAGTATACAATATTTTCACCTATAGCGTAAAGAATTTATTTATTC
>NW_016198562.1:0-2705 GCF_001687245.7 Rhagoletis zephyria | reverse complement strand
GTCGTTGCGGCGTCACATTAATTGCTGCTGCCGCTGTGTTTGCTTTTTTTGTTGCTTTTCTTATTGCATGCTTATTGATTGCTTGATTGATTGACTAATTTAATTTTATTGTCGAGTGGCAACTTAAATAAGCGAAACGGTCGATAGGAAAAGTAGGGTGTTGGCAGCTTTATTGAAAATAAGTAAATACGTTAGGGCTGCCATAATCCTGAAGCCATCGACCAAGACACTTATCGTTCAAATCCAAAGCAAAGATACAAGTGAATATTTTGAAGTAATTTCTGATATTATAGCAATTTATTTTTTAGGCACAATCCGTAGAGCTGAATGATTGATGATGATGAAACGCTCAAGTTCTGAAATTTTTTTAAACCATAACAGAACAAATTTCTTTTGACGGGGACGTAACTTGTAAAAATGTTTGACGCCTTTAACGTGATCTTGAATGCTTGTCTTACCACCATTAGCGAACTTCCGCATATGATAATTTTTGCTATTTTTAATATGCATAACCTGAAGATAATTTAGGTAGGCAGTCTGAAATGAAGCCATTCTAAAAGACTTACCCAATAAGAACTGAAAAAAGGATTTCCTATTTGCGAATTTACTCTGAGCCAAGAGTACAATAGTTTTTTCAACGTTGTTATTTTTTTATTTTCTATGGTAAATAATCCGATTGTAAGAAATGTGACTTAAGTTGAACATTTGAAAACACATTTGTATGTCTGGCTGTAGGTAAACGTGCAGAGATGCTTGCTGTTATTTATTGGTTTACTGCAGGTTCGGGTTCGAACGCCGTCAGAGGCAACTTTTAAATTTTTATTAATTTTTTTTATGTTTTTCTTATATACGAAAAAGGATCCGTGAACTGCAGAACACCATCAAACGACGAAGAAAATTTATTCAAGTTCAACATTTGATGTAACATTTGCAGAACGGCTGTGGCTGAGTATTCAGAGAACAAGGTTGCCAAGTATCCTTGGCTATGAAGTGCCATATTAGGTATGAAAAAGTGCCAAAATGTGCCAAATAGAAAAATAAAATGCCAAAAAGGTAAACTTTTTTTAATTCCACCCATTTAGCATGAAAATTAGAAATAACTTCCTGAAACAAAAGTCCAATGCCAAAATAAGATAAACCAGTTGTATACACTATAGTAATAAGAAAATTTCAGTTGAGAAAAAGAAGTGCAAGCAAAGGATTTCACAAAAATTTATTGAAATATTACTATTTTTCAGAACTGCCATTTTGGCACTTTGTGCCAAATTGAAAAATTAAGTGCGATTAGAAGTAAAATGGGGCCAAAAATGGCACGGTTTGAGCCAAGTTGGCAGTCTTAGCAGAGATGCAGCGTGTTAAAATAAGAAAACAAATTTATGTTTTGTATCTTCGAATCATGCAAAAAGCATCTGTGAAGTGCAGAATATAAGCGTATTCAAACGAAAAAACGGCAACCAAAAACCTTAATAAAGAACAGCTTCAAAAAAACTTACTCAAAGGCATTCTTAAGTACGTCCTGCAAAAATCCTTCTGAAAGCCTTTCTTTGAGTAGCGAAAGCAGAAGCCCTCCAATTTGTGCCACTTCATACAAAAACGGAAAGAGAAAGGAATGACTTTCAGAAAGGTCTTTTGGAAGAGATTTTAATTCCTGAGATTATCTACTGGGTATCTAGTATGTGTGACCCCCTCAGCCGTGTTCAGGAACTTGTACTTTTTTGGCATTTGCCTGAATATAATAAAAACTGAATTTTAACCAAATAAACTAAACAGAAAGAAGGTAAACTAACCAGGTATTGTTCAACATGTTAGGAAAATCGTTTCGTTATTGATTTTCGACCACTAATGACAAAAAGCTTGATCATTTCAAAGCAAAAGTCTGCTAAAAATTAAATGGGTGTCTGCATTAACCTTCATTAAAAAACCAGAACAATTTAAGTGTGGACCAGGACATTAGGAAAATTTATCTAAATTTGAACAAATCCTGGAAAAATAGGACATCTGGCAGCCCTAAAATACGTGCAATTTTGGGACTTCTTAATTGCCATTACTCTTACTAAAAGTTAATTTCTTTTTAATGAAAATTCGTATTGACGAATTTTAAAAAGTGGAGTGTTGATTCGCATGCTTATCGGGGTCTCCTCCCGATTGCTGCTGATCAACTACTTATATTTTAAGGAGTTAAGTTTTGTTTCAGTCAAGCGCATATATTTTTGTGTATTTTAATTTCGTCTGAGATATACATGGTTTTGATGTGGCAAGTCCGTCGGTCTTGGTGCTGGTTCCAGCAAAAACGAAGATGAAAATCAGGTAACAGATGTCCAGGCTGTATTTTTGGTGTGGAGGTAACAGTTCTCAACGCCTTTGAATGACGACTCAGGTGCCACATTTGACGAAGATGAAGCCAAAACAATATATAGGACCGCTAGACCAATACGAGCTGAAGATAACAGCAATAATAAAAACAATCAGTTTTGCCTCCAATTTGCGGTGCGCTTCTTGGCTTTGACACACAATTGGAGGGACCTAAAATGTTGCACCGCTCCGCATAATTGATGGTTTTTTATGAGAATCTTTTTATGGTAGAAATACATCGGGGGGTTAGCCAATGCCGGACTAGGGGCGGGTGCTGGTAGAAAACACTGTTATCAGAATTTGGTGAATGTTGCTCAGAACAGAAAGTGAACCTAGGACCTCTCGTGTGGTAG
>NW_016198561.1:0-2705 GCF_001687245.7 Rhagoletis zephyria | reverse complement strand
CATTATTGTTCTTACAGGAGTACGCCCCGGTCTTAAAACCTTCCGTAAGCCGCCTAACTCTCTGGTAAAATTTTCAGGCATTTTTCCTGTCGGCCATCATTTCAAGCTCTTCGCACTCACGTATTTCGGCCTCTCTCTTCTTATTGCGGCAAATACGTCTCGCTTCGCTCTTCATATCCCTATAGCGGTCCCATATAGTGCGCGTTGCGCCGATCGCAACGTGGCCCTGTAGGCTGCATCTTTTTTCTCTGCAGCTTCCTGACACTCCTCATCCTCATCCTCATCGTACCAGTTGTTCTTTCGGGCTCGCGGAAATCCGAATACTTCATCGGCGGCGGTTCTTAATGAGTGGGAAATGTGGTTCCACTGCTCGCATATGTCGGTTTGCTGAAGAGTGCTCTCTGAGAGCAGGTGTGAGAGTCGAGTAGCGAAAGCGCTGTCTGTCTTTTGTAGCTTTTCGACGTTAAGCTTTCCTTGCATATTTGGGTGCACATTTTTTGCTGCACAGAGGCGGGTGCGAATCATGGCTGCAACAAGATAGTGGTCCGAGTTGACATTTAGGCCTCGGAGTGTGCGTACGTCTAAAACACTGGAAGNCAGATCCCGATAGCGGTCCCATATAGCGCGCGTTGCGCCGATCGCAACGTGGCCCTGTAGGCTGCATCTTTTTTCTCTGCAGCTTCCTGACACTCCTCATCCTCATCCTCATCGTACCAGTTGTTCTTTCGGACTCGCGGAAATCCGAATACTTCATCGGCGGCGGTTCTTAATGAGTGGGAAATGTGGTTCCACTGCTCGCATATGTCGGTTTGCTGAAGAGTGCTCTCTGAGAGCAGGTGTGAGAGTCGAGAAGCGAAAGCGCTATCTGTCTTTTGTAGCTTTNTATCCCTATAGCGGTCCCATATAGTGCGCGTTGCGCCGATCGCAACGTGGCCCTGTAGGCTGCATCTTTTTTCTCTGCAGCTTCCTGACACTCCTCATCCTCATCCTCATCGTACCAGTTGTTCTTTCGGGCTCGCGGAAATCCGAATACTTCATCGGCGGCGGTTCTTAATGAGTGGGAAATGTGGTTCCACTGCTCGCATATGTCGGTTTGCTGAAGAGTGCTCTCTGAGAGCAGGTGTGAGAGTCGAGAAGCGAAAGCGCTATCTGTCTTTTGTAGCTTTTCGACGTTAAGCTTTCCTTGCATATTTGGGTGCACATTTTTTGCTGCACAGAGGCGGGTGCGAATCATGGCTGCAACAAGATAGTGGTCCGAGTTGACATTTAGGCCTCGGAGTGTGCGTACGTCTAAAACACTGGAAGCATGCCTTCCGTCTATCACAACATGATCGATTTGGTTTCTCGTTTTTCGATCCGGAGACAGCCAGGTAGCTTGATGGATCTTTTTATGCTTGAACCTAGTACTGCATACTACCATGTTTCGGGCCCCGGCGAAGTCGATCAGCCTCAATCCGTTGTCGGACGTTTCGTCGTGGAGGCTGAATTTTCCGACGGTGGTTCCAAAGATCCCTTCTTTGCCCACCCTGGCATTGAAGTCGCCAAGCACGATTTTGATATCATGACGGGGGCAGCGCTCGTACGTGCGCTCCAAGCGCTCATAGAAGAGATCCTTGGATGCCTCATCCTTCTCTTCCGTCGGGGCATGGGCGCAGATGAGCGAGATGTTGAAGAATCTCGCTTTGATGCGGATTGTGGCTAGACGCTCGTCCACCGGGGTGAACGACAGTACTCGGCGACGGAGTCTCTCTCCCACCACAAATCCAACTCCGAATTTGCGCTCCTTTACATGGCAGCTGTAGTAGACGTCGCAAGGCCCCAGACATTGTTTGCCTTGCCCCGTCCAACGCATTTCTTGGATGGCGGTGATGTCAGCTTTTGTCCTTACGAGGACATCAACCAGCCGGGCAGAGGCACCTTCCCCATTAAGGGTCCGGACATTCCAGGTGCATGCCCTGCATTGAAGTCGCCAATCACGATTTTGATATCATGACGGGGCAGCGCTCGTCTCATCCGAGGCTTTGCCTTGCTTCTTCACTGGAAGTGGTTTTTACGTGGCGGGTCCCAAACCCAGCGCACAACCCATTGCTGGGACCGGGGGGGTTTCGCAACCAAATACACGTTTATATAGCGAGCCGCTTGCTCCAAGCAGACACCCGCTTGCAGCCGCACCTACTGGTGAACAGACGCTGCAGACTTCAGTGAGCCCTTAAACCGAATAAGTCAGAGTGGCCCCACCGAATTTCCCTCTCTTTCTGCCGCGACCCAAGGCTCCACTCGGATTGGTTACCGCATCTCGCACATGGGTTGCTCACGTTGCCCAGAGNATACACGTTTATATAGCGAGCCGCTTGCTCCAAGCAGACACCCGCTTGCAGCCGCACCTACTGGTGAACAGACGCTGCAGACTTCAGTGAGCCCTTAAACCGAATAAGTTGGAGTGGCCCCACCGAATTTCCCTCTCTTTCTGCCGCGACCCAAGGCTCCACTCGGATTGGTTACCGCATCCCGCACATGGGTTTCTCACGTTGCCCAGAGTGCGCGAACGAGGACGCAAGAGTCGGGATTGAGTATATCCATGCATTCCACTATACTCCACTCCACTCCACTCCAGTTTTACTACTTAAAATAATTTCTTATTTTTTCCTCAGTTAGGAATTTATCCTTACAGAAAGTGAGTGAATTTGTTTAACTTTTTGAAATTT
>NW_016198560.1:0-2705 GCF_001687245.7 Rhagoletis zephyria | reverse complement strand
ATTCACACTTTCAGGTTAATGGGGCGGAAAGTTAGGGAGGGTAGGAGAAAGGGTGCTGATATGAACAAGTGTGTAGGTCAAGATAAAGGTTTTGAAACGACTTTATAAGTGAAAAAGGTGAACTTACTTCTACATATAAATACATACATACATAAGTGATGATAAGATTTGAATATATCAAGAAATTTAAGCGACAAAATACTCAATGCAATCCGGCCGAACCTTCTTAGACATCATTAGTTCCTTGCTTGTTATTGTAAATATGCATTCAGGGCCCCAAGACATAAGAATTCGATTTTGCTCTATAAGGCTTGGTTCAAGTGGAGAAGTGTAAGCTCAGCAACTGAGGATAGTGGCATCACTTCATCCTCCAGTTTATAAATTTTTTTTTGTTCAGCACAAACTAGAGGCTATTCATGAAGTTTAATTTCATCAAATTTTAATTACCCGTACCGCTAAAAAAAGTTCTAACTTCACAAAATCAAACCTGGTGCGCATATCTAATGAACTTCACAAAAACAAAATGCATTCGCGTAACATATATTATAGATGGCACACGGTGCGTCTGATTCAAGATTAAATGAAAGGTTGCCGGGCATTGGAAAATCTTTCACATTTTAAAAATATTAGGTCTCTAGTTTCTAAAAATGAAAATCATACATACAGGGCTTTTCGAGAAAATTGTCTTTTAAAATTTTTATTTCAATTTCTTTTAATTTTACATTATATTGTACATACATTAGGGCGGTTAAAAAAAAAAGTATAGTCGAAATTTTGATGCCCTCATACCCTGTTTTTTAATTCTGAAATCAAAAAATAGTTAGAGGTCGCTCAAAGCGCTTAAAGTTTTCCATGCATTTTATATGGAAAAAACGATGTTTCGTCGAAATGGGACAGAATTAATGAAAACTAATATTTTTTATCGGAAAACTCTGTTTCTCTTCGGGAGACTGCCGATAATAATAACAAATTATTTATTTATGTATTTTATAATATTAACTATTTTTTATAGGTCTCCCAGAAACACAAAAAATGCAAGCGGGGACCCATCAAAAATCGTGACTGTAGAAAAATGCTTAAATAAACAATTATTATCACACATTCACTAAGGATGTGTTCTCGTGACTCTTCGCCCATCGCATAGAAACAACAGACCCTCGTGTCTGAAATATTAATTTTACAGAGGTTTACAGTGAGAGTTCGAAGGTCCTCCTTGCCTAGATTTATGCGCTTTTTTGAAGCTTCTTGTGATGGACAGATGAACCGCTTAGCTTGTCTTTACCCTGGACCTTCACTCCTATGGAATGCAGAAATCTGCAAAAAGAAAATTTAGTACATATTCTCTAACCTTAAGTAGGTGCATGGTTGCGCAATTAATACAGATCTTTGTAGCCTGCCCAATTTGGTATCTTAATTGTGGTTTAAGTTGGGCACCAACAGAAAATAATGCATCCAACAATCAATATGAAGTACCTCCAGTGAACTACTAATATGTGCACATACATATGTATGTAGGGTTTAATATAACACTTTTTTGCCTTAGTGGTTTTATTGGCATAAAGGGCGGTTATTGTCTCGTTCTTGATTTCCTAAACAAACTACGATTTTTTGGTTCAATTTCCAAAGTGCCTTATGTATGAAAAGTAACCTTTTTATTTAAACTATATGTCGTTTGAAATCCTGAATTTTAAAAGATAGTTCTTTTAGGTGTCCTGATGCTAGTGCTAATTACAACTGCGAAAAACTCAATAATTTCTAAACTGCGTAGTCATAAGAATCCCTGATTAATGCTGTCGTTATTTTCGATATAACATATTCTTTCTCCCCCTCTTATTCTCCCCTTAAATAACACCCTAATATACAATAAATGCACACATATGTACATACCAACTTTTTCATAACCCTTTGGAACATGTTTATATATCAATATACTTAGCCATAGGTATGTAGGTATAGTACTTAATTATTTACTTTGCCATGACAAAGGTCAGTGTGCTCGTTAATGAGAGCGTTAATGTGTTTTTAATAAACTTTAAATTCTACAAAAACTCTAATTACAGATAGTAGAAGAAAACTAAAGAAAACTATTTGAAAAACTAAGACAATTGAAGTGAATTACTATGCATGTCTTTTTTACAGGGATAAAAGTTATAAAAAAAAATCGCTAAATATGTACATGTCTTCTAACGGGCTCTAAACTCATCATATACATACATATGTATGTCTTTATGTACATAAGTAATGAACTATAATAATTAATTCAAAGCTTAAAATTTTAGCAAGGAAAGATTGCCAAGTATAGTACAAAATCCTGAATTGACTTCATTTAAATTTATAAAATTAAAAAAAAAAAGAATTTCTTCTAAAGCGCAGGCCTGGCATACCTTTGTCAAGTGACATTTTGTTTCTATTTTTTTTTATAAAA
The DNA here is from genome assembly GCF_001687245.7 of Rhagoletis zephyria. Taxonomy (NCBI): domain Eukaryota; kingdom Metazoa; phylum Arthropoda; class Insecta; order Diptera; family Tephritidae; genus Rhagoletis; species Rhagoletis zephyria. The sequence goes on along the minus strand of NW_016198560.1, from coordinate 280 downwards.
GTTCAGCACTTCGTACAAAAATGATGAAAATTCAACAAACTTTTACATTTGCATCCGAAAATTTTAAACTTTTTATTCAGAAGTTTTAAAAAATTTTTTGTATGCAGTTTTGTATGTTAAAGTGCATATTCAAGACGCTAGAAAATCGCGTTGATTTTTAATAATTTTTTCGGCTGACGGTGTTGCAGAATCAGCATCAATGTCTTTTACAGGAGGTTAAATTTCATTGAATACAGCTCTCAAAGCCCACTGAATCCATGTATTTGGCAAAAACTGTGAA
>NW_016198558.1:0-2706 GCF_001687245.7 Rhagoletis zephyria | reverse complement strand
TCCTCTCCTTTGCAGGTGGTAAACGGGCGCCAGCAGTCCGCCTGGTAGTCGTGCATGTATCCAACCAGAGCTCGGTGATTGCAAAGCTGAGCGCCACCGCCGCCAAGTGCCGCCGGCAGAAGCCATTGCTCCAGGCGCCACTGCTCACCACTGCTAGTACTTCCGTTTCCACTAGGTGAAGCAGTCAGCTTTTTAGCTGCAGTGAGCACCAGCACCGGCGCACCGGTTCGGTACTCGAGCACCGCCTTCACTTGATCTTCATCTGCAGTGCTGCTGCTGCTGCTGGCTCTTGAATTAGTAAAAAATGAATTACCTGTTTTGCTATTCGCCGCCGGCGACCACTTGAACTTTGAGTAGGCGAGCACCAGAGAGGACAACGAAGGGCTAAAGTCGGTAATAGTTGGCCTGTTAGCGTAGCTCAGTTCGCCCTTTGCACTGTTGGTGCGGGCAATGCAAAGCAGTCGACTTGACTGCCGGTCCAAGTACAGCCGCTTCCGACCGAAGATGTGCGCTGATGAGTGGCAAAAGGTTCGCTGCTCTTCTAGATCATTACTAATGTCTACAGACGATTTGCAGCGACTGAAGGCGAGCTTTTCAAGGCGGTGGCAGCGCTGGTCACAGCAACAGTCGACGTCGCAATGGTTAGGGGAGAGGTCACAGTGGCAAACATCAGCAGAGAAAGTGGAAGGAGTTGGTTGGCTGGCCTCCATCTTTTCCAGCCGCTTTTGCCATCGTTGGAGGCGATCTTCGTGGTGAATGTTTACAGCTGCTTTTGAAGTGTTAGCTGGCTGGCTGGCAGTTTTGTTGTTGTTGCTGCTGCTCTGTTGATAAGTTGAAGGAGGTGATAATGAAAGGAAAAGGATGAAAAGTAGAAATAGAAAAGTTGTGGACTCCATCATAAGGTTCTCGGTCGTTCAGTGCGTCTCCACGCCAAACTTCTCAAAGTCCTTGAGGATGACGTTCAGCTCGAGATGGACCNATCTTTTCCAGCCGCTTTTGCCATCGTTGGAGGCGATCTTCGTGGTGAATGTTTACAGCTGCTTTTGAAGTGTTAGCTGGCTGGCTGGCAGTTTTGTTGTTGTTGCTGCTGCTCTGTTGATAAGTTGAAGGAGGTGATAATGAAAGGAAAAGGATGAAAAGTAGAAATAGAAAAGTTGTGGACTCCATCATAAGGTTCTCGGTCGTTCAGTGCGTCTCCACGCCAAACTTCTCAAAGTCCTTGAGGATGACGTTCAGCTCGAGATGGACCTCGCCCATCGAGGTCGTCTGCAGGTTGTGCCGGTGCTCGGCCGAGTAGACGAAGGACTCCTCCGCCAGCTGCAGTGTCTCGCCGTTGAAGAGCGACGCCAGGCGGTCCACTATGGAGCCAACGGGGGCCCAGGTGGGACACACTAGGCAGGGGTAGTGGCCGGGGGCGGAGGGCAGGGCGACGACCCCGTAGCTGAGTAGAGAGCACCGCTCTAGGCTGTCTCGGTGCCACACCTCAAGCAGAATTTTTGGCCAACCTAAAGAAAACATTGAAAAAAGCTTTGAAACACATTTAGAACCTCAAAAAATCACCCACCTTGTATTCCTTTAGTCGCCAGGTGAACGTCAATGGGATGTGCCCAGCAGGCTAATTGGCCACCAGAAGAAGAAGAAGAGGTGTCAATCTGTGTCTGACCTTCAGCAACGCCCTCGAGAAACTTCCAACCAGAGCCTAGAGATGAAAGAATTTTAATTAAAGGCCACACAAAAAGGTAAACAACAACGGTACTGACCGGCAATTAGTTTCCATTTACAGTAGAGCGAGCTGGCGGCGAAGTCCTTGGCACCGAGCAGCTGACCAAGGAAAAACAGTTCGGCCATCAAGAGTCAGCTGCTGCTGCTGATAAAAAGAAAAGCCTTGATTCTCAAATCTGATGTCCACCAATCGATGATGATGTAAACCTTTGGTAAAACAAATTAAATAATAACTTGGCAACCGAACTCCGTTGCTACAACAAAAAAGAGGCTTACCAAACATTGCCGTTCTCAGAGATTGATGACTGATAAGCAAAACAATTGAAGGTTTTGTGTTACAATTTTAGGCAATCTCGATTCTTAAAACCAAGAATAAAACTCTTGAAGACAATCTTTGCCAACTTTTCAAGACATTTCCAACTTTTTTTCTTCCCCAAGAACAAGAACAGAAGCGGCCTCTAGCGGCGCGTATTGACACTAAAAAGTGAATCAGTGTTTGACGTCAATGTTTGTCGAAGTTTTCAACGGTTACCATGGCACCGGAAAACGACCAAAATTTCAAAAACTCAAACGCAGTAATGAACAGGCAAAACAAACACCGCTTACCAATTTTGAAACGCACTGCAAAGCAGAAATCACCATTCAAACGATATGAAGCGAATCTATTCAATCCAGTGCTCCCTGAACGCCAACGACCCGGTCACCTTTAAGTGGCAAAATAAGAAGTCAAAGTACATCGCCGCCGCCTGGGACAATGCCGTCAACATCTACAATCGCCATGGGGAGCACGTCGACCAGGTTAACCTTTTTGGGTAAGTGCTTTTTAGAAGCGGACAACCTCTTTTCAGTTCTAAATCCCAAAAACAGTTTTTGCGTGGACCTGGCGTGGGACGCCGAGGGCGACCTGCTCGCAATCATTACCGACCGCAGCCCGCTGATCTTCCTCTGGAACGCCAGCACCCACCGCCTGCAGCAGGTGGACTC
>NW_016198557.1:0-2706 GCF_001687245.7 Rhagoletis zephyria | reverse complement strand
TTTTGTTGTTAATATATTTTTGTGCTTGTTGTTGATTTCATTGGTTTTTGCTCAATTAGGCTTTTTATTATGTGCGCCGGGTAATTATTGANGACAATGTGCAGTTTGATTTGTAAGCTAGTGTTGTGTTTTGGTTATTTATATACTTCTTATTGTCAAATTTTTCGCTTAATTTAGGCACATATGTGACGCTGTAGGATCGTTTCGTCTCCTCTGTTGTTTTTGTTGTTAATATATTTTTGTGCTTGTTGTTGATTTCATTGGTTTTTGCTCAATTAGGCTTTTTATTATGTGCGCCGGGTAATTATTGATCTTGAGGATTTGGTTTATTTTCTTAATATTTTGTTCTCGAAACTGTTGATGACTTATTGTCAAGATTTTGTGGATCAGGTTTTTGGCTGTGTTGATTTTATATTTGGATGGTTGTGAGGATAAATAATTGATCAATCGTCCTGAGGATGTAGGTTTTGAGTACCAGTCAAGTATTAATTTGCTATCTTTCTTGTAGACCACTACGTCTAAAAATGGTATGCGGAAGTTGGTTTCCTTTTCTACAGTAAACTGCAGTTTATGATGGTACTTGTTGAATGTATTTAATATAATATCCACATCGTTTCATCTAACTATTGCAAAAATATCATTTACGTATTTTGTTATAAATTTAATGTCATTGTCAAAGTTTTCCTTAAGTTATAGAGTGGTTTTTTCCAGTAGGTCGTCCATTATTATGTCAGCTATGGTAGGTGAGAGGGGGTTGCCCATTGGCATTCCAAAGATTTGTACGAATAAATTTTTATCACAAATAAAATAATTACACTCCTTTAGACAGAAATTCAGAAGGTTAAGGTACTTGTTTTTACATATACTGGTATATCTTTGAATTTTGTTCCACTTTGTAGTGATTATTTTGATAGCTAGAGGTATCGGAATGTTGGTAAACAGTGATACCACGTCAAATGATACCAGAATATCCTCCTCATTTATTTGTATGTTGGTTAGCTCATCTTTTAATTCGTGATGATTTTTGGTAACCCGTATAATCTTGGCGCGGTTGCAGCTGTGCTTGCGAGTAGTTGTTTCTCCCGGTAGTTAATAACTTTGCTTTTATATAGTTCATCGACCAAAGCGTTCTTTTTCCTCTGAAGCGTCTGTGTTGGGTCGGTTCTTATTAATTTATATGTATTTTTGTCCCCAAGTAATTTATTCATCTTTCTGGTGTAATCCGCTCTGAAGAGTGCTACGGTTTTATTACCTTTATCCGTTATAATGATTCTATCTTTATGTAATTTTAGAAATGCTTTTGTCCTATTAAAGGTCTCTAAATTAAACTTTTCGGCTGCATTATGGTTTATACTCCGCTTAAATTGTATTACATTGTTGCTAAGTTTGCATCTTGCAATTTCCTTCGTTTTGTCATCTGTTTCTTGTTGGATGATTTGTTCCATTTCCGCTATCATTGGGACCGGTTGGAGACTATTTTTCGTTGAAGGTAGTGTGAACTTTCTACCTAATGACAGCAACCACTTTATTTCTGCTGGGAATTCAATGTCAGTTTTGTTCACAAACCAATCATTGTTTAAATTTATTCCCATCCTTCGTTAGTGTTTGTTGGTGTTTTAACTTTTCTAGCTTTGATGGTTGTATCGATTCTTTTTCTTCTGTTATGCTTTGACTTAAACAATTTTGTTTGCAGGTGAAGGAGTTCAATTCTAATACACCTTTACTGTGCTTCAGTTGTTGGTGCTCGTGAAATATGTGGCTTTTTGTAGTTTTTACATTCATATTTGTTTGTGTGATTTCAAGGTTCAAAACTTTCCTTAAAAACAGACGTTTTGTTTTTTCAATTTGTGCTTCTACCTTTTGGGAGGTGGTGTCTGTTTTAACATTTTTGATTGAGTTAGTCAAATGATTAGGTATTAGCTCATATCTCGTGCATTCTAGTAAGAATTTCAGTTGCGCCATCTGTTTGGCTAATTTCTGCTTTTGTTTACTGTAGTGTTTTAGCGTCATACATGTGTGTTCCCTGTACTTGTATCTCATTTGTTTGTAGAAATCTTTCATGTTTGTGGAGGTGTTTCCGTTTGTTGATGTGAACAAAGAGATAATACTTCGGCAAGCCTTCCGAGCTTAAGCAATTTGATTCTGAGTTGATGGTCAACTTTGGTTATTTAAACTTTTAGATTCTAGGCTAATTGACCTAATATGGTTGAGTGCAAGAAAAAGCTTTCTACACATTACAGCCCGATGTTTCCCTAACTTTTTAAGCTCCCTCAGGGGCGATTNGAGATAGTCAAATGATTAGGTATTAGCTCATATCTCCTGCATTCTAGTAAGAATTTCAGTTGCGCCATCTGTTTGGCTAATTTCTGCTTTTGTTTACTGTAGTGTTTTAGCGTGAAACATGTGTGTTCCCCGTACTTGTATCTCATGTGTTTGTAGAAATCTTTCATGTTTGTGGAGGTGTTTCCGTTTGTTGATGTGAACAAAGAGATAATACTTCGGCAAGCCTTCCGAGCTTAAGCAATTTGATTCTGAGTTGATGGTCAACTTTGGTTATTTAAACTTTTAGATTCTAGGCTAATTGACCTAATATGGTTGAGTGCAAGAAAAAGCTTTCTACACATTACAGCCCGATGTTTCCCTAACTTTTTAAGCTCCCTCAGGGGCGATTTCTTTATTAAAAACATCAACAAAAGAAACAAGAAA
>NW_016198555.1:0-2706 GCF_001687245.7 Rhagoletis zephyria | reverse complement strand
ATCGCATTTGTGAAATTATGAGCTAAAAATGTATACAAAGCTTTTATTTTCCTTTCAGCAAAAGCTGTAGCAAATTTTTGTTACAATTTGTTTAAAAAACCTAAGGTAAATTATCTCTGCACCTGATGATTAGCATGTGCTAAGAAATCGGTTTTCGAATTTTCTGACAAACGTGTATTTTTGAGTTGTGTCATCTTTGATTTGGGTGTGAGATATGTAGAATAAAAAAAAGTTACCAAAAAAAGGCATCTGGTAGTCAACAAGTAAGAGTGGAGTGGTATGTAGGTATACTTGACTGAACTGGAATGGATGGAATCCGTATGGGCATAAGTATGTATGTACATATGTATGTATGTACATTAGACCATATCACCAAAAAAAATCGCCGTAAGTTTCGAAACTAATTTAGTTTTGCAAGGCAACTTCGAAGAAAATTGTTCCCCTAAATTTTAAAATTTTTCGTGATATCTTCAGCACTTATAGTCGGATCTTGAAGTAGGATGTAGCGATGTTTTTGTCACACGGCAAGCCAATTCGAATATTGTGTTTATTTTTTGGTTATCGTTTTACATTTTTCGTCATATCGACCCATTTGCGCAACATTATCGTATGTGCCAGAAACGGCATTTTACAGGAGGGCGTTTTTCCTACTCCTAAAATTTTTTTGTATTCTTTGTATTATATACTAGCAAATACCCGGCGTGCTTCACTGCGCCTTAAGAGTATTTTAGCGCTGTTTGATACCCGTATTGTAATATTTGATCTATTTTACCCATTTAATTAAATAAAATTTTTCCAACAGGCGGCAAACCTCTTAAAAAAAATTTTTGGCAATAAAATTTCCTAACCCTCTTCAATTTGATACCCATATTGCTAATTTTCAATTTATCTTATGAACTAAATTTAATTAAAATTTTCAAACAGGTGGCAACCTTCCACAAAAATATTTTTTAAACCTCTTTCTTTTGACAGCCATATTGCAATATTTACTTTATCTTATAAATTTACTGAAACTGTAATTTTCAAACAGGTGGCAACTCTTTAAATTTTTTCCTTTCTATATTTTAAGTTAGACCTCTAACAATACATCGGTGAAAACTGCATTCAATTCCATGCATTAGTTTTTGAGTGATCCGCGCACAAACATACAGTCAGACAGACAGACAAAAATTATAAAAATGATTGATTTGGCTTCTGTTTCTCTAATAAAGACCCCCATATTAATTTTTCTTTAATATGTATCTATAATGTACAGACATTGGCCTGTTACAATTTTATTGTATGTATCGATTTTTTTCTACGCATTGTAACATGCGATAGGAATTTCGTAACGATAAAATTTTAAAGTCCCAAACCCGCCCATTCCGACGTTTTTTCAAAATTGCATCGCAGGTCATGTGGGTCCGGAAATCTATCACTGAGATTAATTCGCTTATTTTTCAAATTAATTTTAAATATAAAATAAATATAAAAATTTAAAGATCTGGCATCTTCCGATTATTATTTTTTTTTGCTTTGCTGTTCATTTTCGTCGCATTAAAACGTAGAAAGTGCTTATTTCAAAAACCGTTTTTAAGAAAGATTTTCTGAATTTCGGAAGGTGACGGTCTTTATCGGTGGAGTCGGGAAAGAATTTCGGCTTCGTCCCACCCACAAAATCTGTTAAGACCTTCCCGTACCGCCCATCCCGGCCATTTTGGAATCAGTACCGTGGTTCCATGGCTCCCGATATCATTGACATCCAGTCTCGTGTTCAGTTCTTATCATTCTAACGTACTACCCTAATGTCAGTATGTCACCAAAAATCAATAAACTTTTGCTAGGGAAGTATTGAGATTTTTCTTTCCAGTAGAATAGTTAAATGTATTGCCGAATGCATGTGTCACAAAAAATGGTAAAAAGGCGATACCTAGGTCCGCCAACAAAAATCGAAAGTGCCTTGGAAAAACACGGCGAATTTTTTTGATTGTTTTCAAGGTGGTGCAGTCTAATGTATGTACATAGAATACACATACACACATATGTATGTTTGTACGCAAGCAAGCTGAACTGGCTCGCGGTGCTTATTGAAATGCCATTAATGTAGAATATATGTATATGTATGTATTTATGTATATTAGCACCTGAAGGGTGAGAGATGTTGATTGGATTTGTTGGAAAATAATTCAACAAAAAATACAAAATTATGTAAATCTTTGAGCTTATGCTTGTAGCTGTGGAATGAGCAAACTTGGGAGTGGAAAAAGCTTATCACGCGCCGTTCCACTACTTACAACAACGAAACAAGCACAGTTCGAGGGGTACAAGGAAACAAGATTGTGAATTGAAAAAATAAATAAAAAAAAGTTATAGAATAACAAAAAAAAAAACATTTAAAAAAAATTAAAAAATATGTAAAAATTTAAAACGACATAGCGAGCTATAAAAAATTGTAATGGTATGGCTTAACTTCTCCACTCAAAAGTAGCCCTTAGACGCGGATAGTTTAATAAGTCAGTCATTTTTGCAACACTGCTGCTGACAACTGTAGTCTGTGAATAGGCTTCTATTTTAATTTAGAGTAAACTAGGTCATATAGTTTATGGTCAGCAACCATTGAAAATAGACAATGTCGTAAATTTTAACGAAGATTGAAGATGGTAATTTCATCAATTTTGTTTTCGTAATAAACATAGCTAAAACCTGGGAAAAGTCTTTTACTACTAT
>NW_016198554.1:0-2706 GCF_001687245.7 Rhagoletis zephyria | reverse complement strand
TTTGCATTTCCACCATGTAACGCATGAACGAAATCTATTTTTATATGGAGGAAAATGCGCAACACCCTCACCAAAAAAATTCTCAAAAATTAACCATAATTTTTAGAACCTTGAAACTTGCACATTATTAGACTAAAATTTAATGGGCTATACAACTGTGTACATACTCAAGATATTTCTAACAAATTGAATTGAAAAATTTAAAATTTTGATGAAAATTTTTTGGTATTTCTTGAATTTTCCCCGAATTCTATATGAAATTGAAAAAATTTATTCTGCAGGTCTTTCAATATTTTTATAAAAAAAAAATAAGAACAGTTTGGCATGGAAAATATAAATAAAGAAACGTCAGGGTATTCATACTTTTGACGCTGACTGTATATACACTTTTAAACGACATTTGTGTTCTTTATTTGCTTCTGATTCTCCAGCTACTTCCTTAGAGAATCTGACAACTAAATAAATTCCAAGTTATTGCATCGAAGAAAAGAAATCTTTATTCTGCCATCCCACCATTATGGCTCCATCAATGTTGTCATTACCAAACCACAGCCACAAGCTAACCTGCTGCAGCTTCTTTCCTCCATAGGCATTTGGGCGTTCGGCGACGCATGTTTGTAAAGACTCGCGCAGTGAGCACGTTTGCCAGCCACCTATTTATGTGGTGTGTTTGTTATTATTAATTTTGCTGTCGCTACTCCTAAGCGGCTACAGGCGCATTGAACGCAAGCAGACTGTAGTGCTAAGTCCGGAAATGACTTTATTGGAATTCCAGCAACGGCAGCGATAGAGACGGCATTGTAAAAAAAAAAAAAAAACAAGAAAAAACTAAAGTGGAAGCGAGCTGAAAATTGCAAATAGCTTAAAATAATGCTTAAATGAAGTTTAAACAGGAAGCTTAATGGGTCATCACATTTGTAAACTTGATAAATTAAAAGGAATGGAAATCAATAAATATATCGAGAATCTTAGGATATGAGAATCGATATAGCATTAGAAACTTCGATAAAAAAAAATAATATAGGTATTCATCTTAACGCGTAAATGTTTCGTAAACGTGTAAAACTCGTAAATAAACCGGATTTCCATACAAAATTAATTACGTGGTTACGAGGCATTTACGCATTTAGATGAATTGCCCTAATGATTTCGATAGGTTTATCCATTGAGATATTGTTAAGGACGCCGATAAATTTATGTATAACGGTAATCTATACCTAAATCTCGATAAATGTCCAGGCGTACTGATAAATATTTCGATATTGATGAGCACACCGAAGAAAATAACGATGAATTTGTTGACGATATCGACATATAAATATGTATGTTGTACATATATATGTACGTATGTATATGGGTACCGATATCGATCGAAATTGAAAGTAGGCATAGCTTCGATGGTCGCATGGATGAACATATAACTTATCGTTTTTGAAAAACTTAGTTTCATAGGCTGCAACATTCCCACATGAAAATTTGTCGCAACCACGCCACCAGTTCATAAACAATGACTGGAATTAACACCAGAGTGCACCAGAAAGCAGGCTAAGCAAACAAAGGACAAGCCTCGTCAACGCCAGCGCTTTCAATGGAAAGTACAAAGTTCCCACCTACGGGTACATATTTTGTTCACCTTTAGCCATAATGAATATTGTCTGTATTTGATTGTATTGAATTAAGATTAAATTTGGCTGATAAACCAAAATGTATATGAAAATGTAAAACAGACGTGTGGAGGTGACGACAATGTTTGCCGCATGGCAAATAAATAACAACTGGTGGAAAGTGTAAGAAAAACAATAGCAGCAACACAAAAAGAAAGCAGAGGCATGGCATAGATAAAAAAATCAGCTGACTATGCAGATTAAAGTACGGATTAGAGGCATAACGCGTAGAAGTGGCAATAATAATGCAAAGTACATATGTACATGAAAAAAGCGGGGGAAGAATGCAAGTAATCAAACTACTTGCAAAGCGTATAATGACCGAGTTACATATGTACATATGTACTTATGTAAGCATAATGAGGGCGGGGTGCACCAAACAGCAGCAACATAGCAACAGACTGTATGTACAACTACGAATATACACATGTAGACAAACTTTTTGTGTGGGGTGTAGGAACTGAACCTGATGTCGCTGATGTGGCACGACGGACCGAGCTGAGGCGAGTAGCAGACAACATTGTACGAGCATAGAATTTATTATTTCCTGTTAATGCTGCAGGAAGGTGCAGGAAACGACGACGCTAGGCCATGAGACGATGCTATAAAGTTGCTATAAGTGTTGGAGGCGCTCGAAATCATGCATAAATAAAATGTGTTGATGACTGTTGCATATGGCATAAAATAGGGTGACAATATGGAAAAAATGGCAGACATTTGTCAGGGCTTGTTACGATGCCATTTTCTTTCGCGTAAATTACCTACGCGCTTTTTTTCTGTTTGTATTTCGCTAATAATTCTTATGTAGTATACATGTACATTTACATATGAATGTACACCATTAAGATGAATATATTTTGGGTGTGGTCGAGAAAGAANGTCAGAGAACCGAGTACGGGATCGATTTCCAGTAAAATCTGACTGATTCTGACTATTTCTGACTAGTCCGGACTCGTACGGGATCGCAACTAATGATGGGAAATAAATATGTACATACATATACATATGTATACAATACAAGTAATTTTTAGCAAAAAAAAAA
>NW_016198553.1:0-2706 GCF_001687245.7 Rhagoletis zephyria | reverse complement strand
GCTGCTGCAAAATGCAAAAGTTTAACTACATATATATCATTATAACTGTCATCGTTTATTTTTTTTTTTTCACAGATAATTTGTGCTTTATGGGCTACAAAGATAAAGTTATAGGGTTTATTTAACTATATACCTCGAAATGATGGCATACAATTTATTCAGTGCAACCATACTCACAAGACGGGGTCCATACAAATGGCAGTTGAAAGACTTAATAAGTACATAACTTTTTTTATAAATTCATTTGTGTCTGTATAACCAGTTGGTAGCGAATTGTCATCAAACCAAAGTTCTTGTAATTTTGTGCTCCACTGTTCCAGGCTTAGCAAATGGCTTGTCATAGCAATTAGTGCGCGGTTAAGAATTCTTATTGATTTTTTATAAGTTTTTTTTCTGACGGGGCTAAGCGTTTTCTTCCAAATGCAAAACGTATGCTCGAAATGTTAACAAAAAACAACCATTACAAAATAAACGCGAATTCTTAGCCACTGAAACTTGCCCTAAAATTTAACGGGCTACTGCTTACCTAACATTTTTCTCCAAATTGTGAAGAAAAAAAGTAATTTTAGTAAACAATTTTTTTTTATAAATTTAAATTTTTGTTATGTTTGGCTGTATTATAAAACCCTGGGACAAATAAAAAAAAATCAAGATACGAAAAACTTTTGGTAATTTTTTTTTAATAAATTTAAATTTTTGTTGCGTTTGGCTTGCGACAAATAAAAAAAATCAAGACGCGAAAAAATCAATTTACTCACGAAACTAGGAGCCTAACGTAGTAAAACTGCGTTTTTAGTTTTTCCACAGGATTTTTCAAAAGGGCTTTAGGATGTCAAAGATATGATTGATTCAAAAGATTACTTAAAAACTTTAGTGCAGTGTGGAATAACAATATATATGTAGGTATTCATGAAATATGAAAATTTTGAAACTAATAAAAAATATTTTGTTTTTTGGGCCACAATGATGAATATTTCGGATGTGCGATTAATCGGTTAATCAGTTTTTTATAAAATAATAATCCTGATTCTTCTTATTAATAAAAAAAAAAAAAATGCCAAACAAGTACGTACTATGTGTATGTAGATATGTAAAACAAAATATAACAGCAATTACTCAGATTTCTGGTTAATTAGGTTATGATTTGCCAGTTTGCTGATTAATAAAATTCATCATTATATAATTAATCGGAAAATTAATCATTTTTATTAATCAAAAGTAATAATTCTTTGATTAAATAAATTATCGGTTTTCGATTATTCACCTTGTTCGCTTAATTGATTAATCGCACATTCCTAATGAATATGGATTAAAAATGGCTTTTTAATTATCTTTTTTTGACGTTACAAAGTTAAGAGGACGAAATTCCAGGATGTGGTCTTATGTTTATTAGAATTGTACATATATTTTTTTTTATAAATATTGCAAAGTTTTCAAGGATATTCAAGGATGAACTTTTACTATTTCGTCTTTAGTCTTTTTCAATTCTACAGAATTATCTCTTTTATTTGATACCGATACTTTTATTTTGCATTGTACTGAGTTTTTTAAATAATTTTTTTAATGAATCATATTTTTGAAATTTCAAGGTCCTCTAAAAAATCTTGAGTCAGGNGGAAGAGCAGAAAAAGTCCCCGGTCGATGACGACGAAGTCAATCCTTCCAGCTGAGTTATTAAATTACAGCGACAAAGAGCTGATCCAGTGCATGCATAGGCATGCTGAATATTGTCGAGTGGCTGTGCAAACTACACGCTTTTACATTCCCTAAACCTGAAATTTAAACATTCTCATAAGTATCTTGAAGTAATTCTGGATAGAAATTGAACTCATCAAGAAAGCCACAATGGCGCTCTTCATCTGTAAAAAATTCGTTTGGTGGATCAGGGAGTTTCTCAGCTAGGCTAAGATACTGCATCTATACGCCCACTGTTGTTCGATTTTGCTCTATGGAGCCCTTGTCTAGTGGCCTACCTTTAAAAATAAACAGTGCTTAAACAACTCCAAACGTTGGTTATCCCTATGTATGGATATGCTGACTATCGCGGAGACCACTATGGAGTTACAAGTCACGAAAAGTCTCTCACTGAACTCCGCAGATCTTTAATCCGCAGATCGAATCTAACTCATATGGGTACCTGGAGACCGAGATATTGAGAAAAACTCTAAAGCTCACGAATTGAAGATAAAAGTTATTCCATCCTTCCGGGAAAAGACAGGCAGCAAACGAAAGATGGGAAAATCTTTCCTCCTGGGCTTACGTGAGCCTCTTATGACAAAAAACCATGCCTCCAGATTAGAAGTAAGCGCGCCGACTAACTGATGGCTGGAACTTAATCCAATTCGCAAGAAAGGTCACCCTGTTAAATATAGCGTATAAAGTCTTTTATCGGGCGTGTTACAGCCCATCGTCAACGCACTGTTTGGATCTTATCAGTGTGGCTTTTGTGTTGGTAAGATCTCTATAAATCTCCTGTCATCAACCAAATAGTCGAAGAGGTCTCTACGTCTAATTTGAGTAGCAGCAAGTGCTTCTTGCGGCCGAGTAAGCAATTGAGCACTATTCTAGCAATGCCAGCCATTGATATCTTAAGTCTTCTCTGTTCACCTACAGGAGATATGCAGTAAAAAATACTCGGTACCGTCCGAAATTAGTGCTTTTAATTTTTATACCTTTCATGAGCATGAAATGGTATTATAACTTTGG
>NW_016198552.1:0-2706 GCF_001687245.7 Rhagoletis zephyria | reverse complement strand
TCTCGCACACTCTTCTTTTATATATTGCAACCATACAGTTGAATTTAACGCCAGTCGAGAAAAATATCGTGACGGTTGCGTTGCCATNCTGAAATGCTCCACCGATCACTGCTTGTGTAATGAACCACACGGAATGTTAACACAATTTAGTTTTTCAATAAAAAGGTACTTTTCCCCGCACAAACTAGCTAAACTTTGTCTCTCGCACACTCTTCTTTTATATATTGCAACCATACAGTTGAATTTAACGCCAGTCGAGAAAAATATCGTGACGGTTGCGTTGCCATCGGTTTTTATACCCTTGCATTGCGCATTGATGGCATGTTAGAGATGCCGAAGTGTTATCGATATGTCATGCAGGCCAATCGGGTTAACTGTTTATTTCTTAGATTTGATAAGCAAGTTAGGGATGCATAGGTTGATTTTTAAAATTTACATAACCGATTTACGCGATGGTAAATGTAGATAAGGGCGTCAAAACTTATTAATTAGTTATTTTTATTTCAGGAAACCTAATGTTACATTTTATTTACTGTCTTTATCGACTATTGTTGAAAAGCTTAGTTTGAGAGAATGCTAACAAGGCTCTACCTATGCTAAGTATTCTAAAAATCGGAAGGAATGATATCGGAAACTTTTGAGAAGAAATTAATAATTGCTTGTTAGGAAAAGGGAAAATGATTTTGTTAAAAAGTTTTAGTTATACTGAGCGCTGCATGACATATCGATTTTTGGGCCACGGGGCCATCTCTATATCACGCGCAATTCGGTAACGGGAGTCTCGCGTGATTTTTGTAACGGCAGTTTCGCGGAAATTTTATAACGGCAGTTCGCGCCGCCAATGAGATCCTGCCACGTAATAGTCCTATAGTGTGGCTTGTCTAAAAGGAGTAGACTTCTCTTTTCCGCTTTTGCTCTTTTTATGTCCCTGTAGTAGCAACCCCGCCAAGAATTGTCAAGATGGCAGAGTCTCATTGGCAGTTTTAGTGTTGCCGTACGCTCTGGACAATATTAAATGGTGAATTTTTCTGACACGTTGCCGGGTGCACTATACGCCGAAGAATAAAATATTTAGATTTCTGTGCGGCAAACAGTAACCGATAACAAACCTGCTTCACTTCACGACTCGTCGCAGAAGTGAACAGGAAGGGTTAACTGTCTTCGCAAGGCGTCCGGCCAGAGATTAGGTGGTAAAATCAGAAGAACGTGGGGCACGACTCACCCCTGAGATATAGAGTCTCAAAAAAAAAGAAGACTTTAGCCGGGCAAAAAAAAAATTAATAACACCCCTTAGTTACGTCCGGTGGCAGTTAGGGTTCGTCCGACTCAGTATTGGTAGTCTAATAAGTTCAGTTTGATGTTACGAAAATACCGAAGTCTACGCATTTACTTTATTCCGCGTCAGTATTCGCTTGTAATGCTGGTTGGACTCGTTATTGTGTAGCCGGTCTCTGGAACATTAAGTCTCTGGTTCTGGTTAATACTGAGTCGGCTGCTAACATTCTGGTATTCGTAAAGCAATGAATTTAATGTTTTAAAAGGTTCAATCTGGGGTTTCATTAAGTCAGGGTGGTTTTCGTAATTCCGGTAGTGAAAGAAATAAAGGTTATGCCAGAGTTTACTCGGCGTATTCGACTCGGAACTCAGTTTTGACAAGGTATGGGTTGAATTAGCGTACTTTTCGAAATGCTCGAATCAGAATTATACCGCGCAAACTCTGGGAAAAAAAATTTTCAAGTCCGGTGTTGCGGTGGTTCTCTATTGTTTTAGGCCAGAGAAGCCTACCCCCCAAAGTGCCGAACTTAGTCGGTCTTAACACCCTGCCCCCCCACTAGTTCAACACCGCTAAGAAGAACACAGGGCAGGCTGTCCTGAAAAGGACACTTGGCCACGAGTTTATAGCCGTCCGGCGGCTGGGAAAACGTGTATATATTTATTTTGTTTCCTATTCATTATAGCTTTGCGGCCCAAGAGACATTTTCTTAAAGGAGAACTCGTCAAAACTCCGAAAGGCATTAGACATTTTGATAAGGAGAACTCGTAAAACTCCGAAAGGCATTAGACATTTTGATAAGGAGAACTCATCAAAACTCCTAAAAGACAATCCTAATGGGAGTGCGGATTGTCAAGCAGTTCACAACTCCGGGTGGGAGCGCGCGTGAACGTCCTTTGAATATAGATGCTCGGGGAGGATACTGGGCGGTTTGTCCCCGACCGCCAAAGCGCCCAGTGAAAAGGACAGTAAGAGAAAAAAAAGATACTCTATTTACTTTCGTTGGCTAGAGTTAGCCATCCGAACTTAGTCGGTCTTCACAGTACGGTAGGGAAGAGTCACAGAAGCGAGTTACAGCCCTACATGACTTAGCTTCGAGAAAAAGCCGTGCAAAGTTGAACCCCGGGCAGTCTGCGGGCGGTCAAGGTTTTACCCTATCGCTAAGTTTAATAATTGCAAAAACGTGTATATANGATCGGTAGGGAAGAGTTACAGAAGCGAGTTACAGCCCTACATGACTTAGCTTCGAGGAAAAGCCATGCAAAGTTGGACCCCGGGCAGTCTGCGGGCGGTCAAGGTTTTACCCTATCGCTAAGTTTAATAATTGCAAAAACGTGTATATATATAAATTTGAGAAAAAACGTGATTATTAAATTTTGGGAAAAACTACTTTACTTTCGGATCGCTCTTCGTGACGGATGGCATTGTCACGG
>NW_016198550.1:0-2706 GCF_001687245.7 Rhagoletis zephyria | reverse complement strand
GTAAAAATATGTTTACACTTTTTTGTTAAAAAATTTTATTTTGGTTCAAGATATTTTTTTGAGACAAAGGAATAATGAAAACCAAAAATTTAGAAACAAACTTTTTGTTGTTATTTTTGGTTTTTTTGTTAAACATACTTTTTTTAATTTTATTATTTTTTTCTTAAAATACATTTCTGTCAAAAGTTTGTTGGTAAAATTTTTTTGAGTTTTTTTTTAATATTGTTTCTTGCTAAAAATATTTTTTTTTGTCAAAAAAACTTTTCTTGATTTTTTGGACGTCTATAAACTTATTTTTTTAATTTTTTCAAAGCCAACTTTTTCCATACAAAAAAAATTATCAGTTAGTAACAAAAAAATACCCTATAGAATAATAATTTTTAACCAAATTACTTGAAAACCAGTTAAGTCGGAACACCGATAATGGAAATTGTCTGCACCAGCTGCCCTTTTTTCAACAGCAACGACCCAAACTTTTTTTTTTTGTTAAAATGACATATAAAATCGCTTAGGCGGTTACAACGCCAAACCAGAAGGCACATAAATTATTGGCACTGAAGAAGACGAGTACAGAAATGAGTAAATAAAATAAAAACCTAAAATAAAAGTAAAGGCAAAGACAGTAAAAAATTGTTATAAAAGCAATGAAAATTGCATCTATGTAAAATTGCAGAAGCGCACTCAAGTTGCAGACAAAGGGAATGGGTAGCTGAAACAGCTCTATTACGAGTGTAATTTGCAATCATCGCTTGAAGTTGTGTTGCAAGTCAAATAANCGAATTTGTTTCCGCAGCAATTTAATTTGAATAAAATAAATATTTGTACCGCAGAAAGGGCGAAAGCAAAATAACAAAGGTTGAGTGAATTTAATCTAGCAACGTTTTCAAGTAAATTACTAGACATAAAATAAAAGAAAGTAGGCGATGAACGACGGAATCAGGAAATACATCTACACTAATGTTGTTTTTGTTAATTGTAGCCTAACGACCATGAGCTATACTGTTAACATATATTTTTCTTCAAATTTTGTTATTTTAAAAAATGAAAAACAATTTGTGCAAAAGGAAGTTTTATAAAATAAAACATTTATAAAAAATATTTTGTTGAAAACTTGGTCACAAAGATTCAAAATTTCTGTAAAGCGAGCTCGGAAAATTTTACCTCGATTTTTTTATTTTTATTTTTATATTATGAATTCAAAATATTACTTTCCTACATACATATACTTTTGCAGAGAAAGATTGAAACTAAATTTATGGTTCAATTTAATATTTAAAAAATATTTTTCTTACAAAAACTCATATTTAAAAAATAATGTTTCAAAAAAGGTAAACAAAATATTCTCTAGAAAAGCCTTGATCCAACCCTTAGAGTGAAAATATTACAGCTTCTATTTTAATCTAAATGTAGGCTTAAAAATTATTTTTTTTACGAGTATTATTTTAAATTACTTACTTAAGTTAAGAGAAACTTATATTTTTTTCATTAAAAAGCTTAAATAAACCAACACATTTTGCCGAGAATCAACTAGAGATACTTTTAAACTACAATTACTGGCTTTTTGACAAAAGACACATATTCAGGCAGATTCACAATTTAAAGAAAAAACGATTTTAGTTAACTTTCTTAAAAAATATTTTTTTGTAAAGTATTTTTCTTTAAAGGTATATATTAAAGCTTTGTCAGCTAAAAGTGAAACGCACAAAAAAGCTTTAAGTGCCGGTTTCTCAAGCAGGTTCTAAAAATTATCTGTCTCCTGCACTGACAAATAGTGTTGCAAGGACAGATAAATTTTAAAAACTGTTGAGAAAAAGGTCAAAAAAATCAATTGTAAAAACTACTTACCAACTTAAAAGCGAAACATGAAATTTTTTTAGAAGGTTTTTGAACAATTTTCTGTTAATCTAATGTAAAAAATTTTGATAAATAATTTTTCTTTGTAAAAAATAATTTCAATTTCTCTCTGAATTTGCTGATTTTTAATATTAAATCCAAGTTTATTTTTCACTAATAAAAACTAAAGTAAAAAATTTTTAAATAATTCGTTTAAGAATTCAAACCTTTTCAGAACCATATTCTCAGCTTGTTTCTAAATTAATTTTTTAAGTTAAATTGGTTTAAAAATGATTTCTGCACAAAACTTTTAAAACTCAAATGTTTGTTATACTTACTTAATTAATATTCAAATATTTATTTTAATTTTGCATCATTCAAAATTTTTGCCAGAGACAAAGAGTATACAATTTTTATAAAAAAAGGTCCTTATAAGACAGAATTTTTGAAAAAATATTTGGTATTAGCAAAAATTGTAAATACTTCAAATTTGGTTTTCAAAAGAAACTCTTGAATTAGAAAAAGACTCGAAGCCTAAAAAATTCGAAATTTTTACTCCTTTTAGTCTCAAAATTTGTATCAGAAATACTTTCGAACATGAAATATTATTTTTTCGAGATTAATGAAAATCTCTACAAAGAAAACATAATAACGTATTTTTTTTATATGTGTACATATATATGTACACGGATATGTATGCTTTTTACTTACTTATGTGATCATCACTGGAAATTGGTCCTGACACATGGTATAGGTACATAGCAAACTAAGCTGCATGTACATATTTTCTTACATAAAACTACGATCTCGTGGCGAAAAGGAAATCTATTATTGTCGGCATTTGATGCATTAGTACCATGAAAATTTATTTAA
>NW_016198549.1:0-2707 GCF_001687245.7 Rhagoletis zephyria | reverse complement strand
GATTGCCCTTGGGTACAATGCGTAAAATGGCAACACTAATAATTGTGACAACGACAGCAATAAAAACAACAAGGCTGACTGGCTAAAAATTTGATGGAAATACATATGTATGCAGTTATTGTGCTCATAATGTTGTTGTTGTTTATTTTATTGTTCCTACGACTGCTGCCGTTGTACTGCATTTATACTTAAGTACGTTGCTCGTCGCTCGACGCTCGTTTAACATTTTAACGAAATTCCGCTAATTACATGCGATTAAACCATGAAGTGCGATGCGATGCGCTGTGAATGAACGCGAAGCTGCACGCACAGGCAGTGAACCTTTATCCGACTTACTCATAGCTGCACAAGTACTTATGCACATTAGACCGTACCAGTAATAAAAGTTCGCCGTACATCCTGAGTCTAAAGTATTTTGGCAATGCAATTTCGAAAAAAAAAATTCTACCGAATGTAGGTGTCGCCTTTTTAAATTTTTCGTTATATCTTCGGCATTTACAGTCGCATTTTAAAGTAAGATATGTCGATGTAATTTCCGCGAGGAGAAGACTTTCTTTGTTCCAAAGCTCATTGATGTCAAACACCCCGTTCTAGTACTTACATACCGGAACTCAGTATGCACCACCCTAAATTACCACTCTAATGTCAGTAAATTAAAGCTCGCCAAAAATCGTTAAACTTTTGCTAGGGCAGTATTTTTAGTCCATCTTATTACCATAAAGGCCACACTAATTTCATTAAATTAGTGCTCCACAACAAAAATGATTAAACTGTTTCTAAGGAAATGTTTTGATCATTCCACTAGAACTATTAAAAAAAAAAAAATTTGCCGAATGTAGGTGTCGCCGATTACTGTAAAAAGAATACCCTTAGGTTCGCAAAAAAAAAAACATTTTGAAATTTTCTTGCAAGAATACTTTACACTCAGGGTTGTATGGCGAAATTCTTATCTTTGCTTGTAAGGTGGTATGGTCTAATGTGCATACAAATGTAAATACATATGGGCGCACCAGCAATGATAAGTACCGCACTGAAGTATGCATATATGTGTGTATGTAAAGTGTCTGTATATACATACATATATGTAGTTATGTATATGTATACATAAGTATTTATCGTAATTCGTCTCTGTCCCAGTCGCTTTGGTCCACACAATGAGTCGGGCTTCTCTCATGTGGCTACCACCAACCAATGTTGCTTCATACAGTCTTCTTTGGCATACATGGTTGCTAGCTCGTTGGTGTTATTGTTGTTGGTTTTGTTTGCGAATATTTTCCGCATGATTATTAGTTTATGTTAATTGCGTCTTTGCTGTTGCTACTGCCTTGCCCCGTTTCGTTTAATCGCTTATCAGCTGGTCATGTGGCAATTACTAAGTGCCTATTATAATTATCAAGGCAGTTAGTCTGCAATTCATTTGCATACGGAATGGACGAGGTTATCTTAAAAAATAATTTCGTGAAAGTTACACCATTCTTCTTCGTTACATATGCATAATTAGGATTGCAATTTATGAGATAGTTAAGTGGAAATGCTCATTGTAATGGTGTTAGATATCTAAAAAAAATTAGGCATTCCATTTTTCGTAAAGGTTTATTAACACCTCAGCGATTAGGCGCGACTACTAACATCAAGCGCCTAAATGCATGCTATGCATTGCAGCATGTGCAAACATTTCATAACTTGCAAAAATTTTCTGTAAGCAATTTATGAAATTTTTTCACATGGACTTCTCAACTGTCGAATGATTAAACTTTCTAAAGTTATGACAACTCAAGTCTAACATGTCAGTATACAAGTGTGACCAAGTTTTTTGAAAAAAAACATTTCGAAAACAAATGACCTCAGAGTATGCCGCTATTTCAATTTAGCAGTTCTTCTGTGCGTTTTTTTAATAACCTCAAGACCTCCTTGTAGGCTTGCCAAGATTAGAGTTTTTTAACTTGATTAAAGCAGGGAGGCTGGTTAATAGTTACACATCCATTTCCCTTTGGAAGCGCTTTTCGGCATGAGGCCGAGGGACTGAATTAACGAGTTTTGTAGCCTACATCATAGTCCTTTTTTGTTAAGCTAAGCTTACCGTGAGGAGGACGAAAGTTCGTTTCATCCGATGTTGACGGTAGGTCCGACATATAGTGCACAGCGTTTTTGTACTTTTTTTTATCCAATTTTGTTATATCAGTCATCTTATACATACCTAGCGTCCAACCTCGCCTCGTCCATGAATAATGAATGATAAGATCAGCAGATGAAAACTTTTGGGTTGCTTTAAACGACTTGAGCAACAAGCAAAGATATGTTCTCGGTATGGCATCATTCACCGCGCCGCTGATATCATTGCAGGGGGTTACAAGAATGCAAATGATATCTATTTTTGGTGAAGTTTGGGTTTCGAGAGATACTTGATCTTATGCGAAAAGTTGCTGGGCTCATTTCCCTTTGCACAAGAACCAGATTCGTTAAGGCTTCGCTGAATTCACTGAGCTCACATGCCAGATCATGAAAAGCATCTGGAAAACTCGTGGGCAGAAGTTAGAACTAGCCACTAGAACTAGAATATTTGCCATTGCCTACCGACAGATGGCCGCTATCAAAAACAATTTTTCTCATTTGAATATTTGTATATTTAATTAATCAGCCGATATGAGGTAGAAGCTTTTTTTGAGGCCATATCAAGTTGATACCAGCGTACCAGCTCCTTTAACCA
>NW_016198548.1:0-2707 GCF_001687245.7 Rhagoletis zephyria | reverse complement strand
GTCTTTTAGACAAATTTATCTTACTCTGTTACACCGGCGGCCGTTGTGGTGTAGTGGTTAGCAGTGCGGTTCAACCTAACATCAAAAAATAAAAAACAAAAAAAGTTTTTTCTAATAGCGGTCGCCCCTCGGAAGGCAACAGCAAAACCTCCGAGTGTATTTTCTGTCGTTCGGATGCGGCGTAAAACTGCAGGTCCCACCCATTAGTGTGAACACATCAAGGTGCACGCCACAAACCGGAGGAGAAGCTCGGCCAAACGCTATCATATGTTTAAGCCCCAATCTATTACTATTATTCTGTTACACCATTTCTAATTATATACTCGTTTAAGAGAATAACCGATGTGATTAGGCAAATAATATTCCGCGAACTGCGTGTATCAAACGCCAGCTTAAGTTTAAGGCTGTTGCTGTGTGAAGCATCAAAGATGATTTCAGACATCCGAAAGATGCCAGGATTGTGCTAATAGTAGAGGAACCAATGCATTTATTCGCCGACACAGCTCTAGCCAGTTTAAGTGTAAAAGTATTGTGCCTTCCTAGCTCTTCTTGTTCTCATTTGGCACTACACCCGGTTGTAGGTTTGGAGCCGAGGTCAAACAACTTTGCCATTTGCCTCTCTCCATTACGAATTTGTGCCAATTGTTTATCCCGAGCGCAGATAGGTCCTTTTGCATTCGATCCTTCCATTTTGTTCGTGGTCGACCTTGCTTTCGTTGCCCGCCCATGGGTGCCATCCCAGTCATCGGAGTGACACTCTGTTTGGTTATGGGCGGCACACCGAGGCCGCCTCCGGAGTATTATCTCCGCAGAATGGGTATCAACGCCTCTCTCTATTTCCGCTGCCAGGCTCTCTGATAATTATTTGTAGCTCAATGTTCCCGTCTTTGAACTTTAAGTTGGTTTAATATATTATAGGTACTATGTACTTTGGTGTAGGGGTACGCCTTGGTATGCCCAACTGGGTCTCGTCCGCTGCACTCTTCGCAGCCAAACACTATTTTATTTAGTTTACTTGCTATCGTTATTTTTTCGCCGTTCCCTCTTCATATCAATATTCGCTTACATTTTATTACATAATAGCGTGCCATCATATTTTCCTCGCTTACATTTGTTATTCGTTTAGATGGAAAAATTGATGGATACCAACACACCGCAATATCTCTCCCGACTAACGCCTTTCTGGTTACTTCAACAAAGCACGTTCGCTGCAGCGCCATTGGCGCTCATTGCGAATCAAAGCCCTCAACTTCGGTTTCGCGCAATGACATCAAAATAGAATCGCGAAAATTGAATACAATAAAATGGTGTAAACTTACAACAAGAACATTAACAGCAGCAGTGAAAATGGTTAGAAAACACAAAAAAAAAAAAAAATAGCTAAAAGAAGAGCGGCATTCGTCTCGATATTGAATGCAAATTTCAAATTGTAAATTTTTATTTCCAACTTCATGCTCCACTTCGCCTCACCATTTTGGTCCGCGCGCGATTCACAGGCACGTTTCTCTAACTGTTTACATGCACCGGAGTGTATGTATGTATGTGCATATACGAGTATGTATGTATGTAGGTATTGGTAAATCTTTTTATCTGTAAATTTTTTTTTTTTTAATGTTTCACGAATTCGATGCGTTTTCCAAAGCATTGCGATTTAGATTTGCCACGGTTTAAATATATAAACATACACTTTTACATATAAATATGTTGATAAATGTATGTATGTATGTAAATACATACTCTTTGTTGCTGTTTTCGCTGCTGTGATTGTGTTGCTGCTGCCACTGATGTTGCTGATGTTGACGCTTCTTTGACAAGCTGTCAGGAAAGCGCAACGAAATTTCACAATAAAAATCGAGCAGTGCGAAAAAGTTGAAGCTGCAAAAAAAATCACTGCACATTTGCATTTGACAGTACACACAAACACACACACACACGAAGGGAGTAATGGAAAAAATTCTAAATAAAGAAGTGAGGAAGTAAAAAAAAACTGCAAAATATAGAATTTCAGAATTAAGTAGAAAATTTGCAACTGCTGTAAAAAAGGTAAACAAATAATAAAAAAAAACGCCATATTGTACATTAATCTTTATTTGCAGTGGCTGCGAGCATTTTAAAGCTTAAATATGTATGTTTTTATACTTGTTAAACAGTGTGTTTCTACACCCAAATAACACATCTATGCACGTCTACCCTTGTTGACTTATTGCCATGGGTGGGCGTAATGATTGACCGAGTGATCGATTTATACCACTAGCGTCAACGACATGTGTAAATTAACGCCCTTCTATAAATATCCATGCCAAGAGAGTTGCGAATATTATTCCGAAATAAAAGTCCTTACCGGATAATAATAAACAAACCGCTTATCCAAATTAAACCAGTTTGGTATTAAATGAAAGAGGACTTAAATAGCTTTAAAACTGAAATGTCGAAACGAGGAAAGACACATNACACACACGAAAGGAGTAATGGAAAAAATTCTAAATAAAGAAGTGAGGAAGTAAAAAAAAAACTGCAAAATATAGAATTTCAGAATTAAGTAGAAAATTTGCAACTGCTGTAAAAAAGGTTAACAAATAATAAAAAAAAAACGCCATATTGTACATTAATCTTTATTTGCAGTGGCTGCGAGCATTTTAAAGCTTAAATATGTATGTATTTATACTTGTTAAACAGTGTGTTTCTACACCCAAATAACACATCTATG
>NW_016198547.1:0-2707 GCF_001687245.7 Rhagoletis zephyria | reverse complement strand
TGAAGCCTTCGGCATAGCCGAAGACAGCGCTGCTCTTACTTGTTTCTTCCTGTTGTTTGTCTTACCTAAAACAACTGCTGCTCATCTCTACCCATCTTGCTCGTCCCACTAATATTGCTCATTAAGCTTGCGAGCACACGCCAGGATCTTCTGTTACCTATTAAGGACTCACTGTCTGTTCGAAAGTAAGTGCAGCTCGTTATCAATCGTGTATGCGGTTGAGAATGTCCGCACCCTCTATGGAGAAGGTGCCTGGATGTCATGGGTAAATACTAGGCCGACATCACCGCAGTACAGGAAATGCGATGGACGGGGTAAGGCTGCAAAAAAATTATTACCGTGTAACAACTATTACAGCTGTCATAAAACGGCGCAAAAATTTGGTGTGTGATTTTTGGTTTGGCGGAGACTCCGCACCTAGTCTCCTGGAAGGCATTTTTGGTCCAACAGTCAGAAAATTCAGCCTTCTTGACAATACCTCCGACAACGCAAAGAGTCTGATCGACTTTGCCGCGGCACAGAATATTGGAGGTTGATAGTACCGGACCCTAGCAACAAAACATCCACAAATTGACTTGGGTGTCCGCTGATCAAAGAGCGAAGAACTAAATTGATTATGTTGTGACCTTGCTGCGTCTAAGGTCCGCATGCACCTCTGTGTATTAAAAGACGTATACCAGACAACGCGGTTAGGGTTCCAAGTCGCGAATCTGCAGTCATAACGGATAGCCGCATAATTTAGCAATAGATTTTCAGTCCTGCTTAATCAAGAAAAGTTTATCGCCTGAATATAAATGAGCAGTGAGACTTCATCTCCCAATCTTCATACCGCTGCGAAAGAGGTTATCGGCTGTTACGAACCGCGTAGAAACAACTGGTATGACGAAGAGTACCGCGCGGCTGCTGGATATAAATACGCGATACCGGGAAAAAGGAGGTAAGAGAGACGCCTTTTCAAGAGAAAGAAAAGAGAGGCAGAAAGGCGTGAGTGCGAAGAGCTTGATATGCTGGCAAGCAGGCATGCGGCCCGAAAATTCTATCAGAAAATAAGGCGGCAATCAAATGATTTTAAGACCGGGGCTAGCTCCTGCAAAGATAGGGATAGAAATCTGGTAACAGATGTCTAGAGTACACTTGATACATGGAGGAACACTTTTCAACAATTTTGAATGGCGACACAGGTAGCGCATTTGATGAAGAAGAACCCAAACCAACAGACGATATAACGGCTGAGCTGTTCAAAGCCGCTGTCGAACAGTTGGACGCATGTACCAGCTGTTAAGCACAATTTGGACTGGTGAATACATAATCGAAGTCTGGAATTTCAGTGTATCTTGTCCAATCCACAATAAGCAAGATCCCGCTGTTTGCGCCAACTGTCACGGAGTAAGGTTTCCTATTATTGCATACAAAGTCCTGTCGAGCTGTGTGAAAGACTGAAGCCGTTCACGAACCAACTGATTAGACTTTATCAGTGTGGCTTCAGACCCGGTAAGTCCACCGTTGGCCAGATTTCACAGCACGTGGAAGAAGACACTAGATTAGCAAAGCGATATACACAATTTGTTTGTCGATTCCAAAGCAGCTTTTGATTGCACGACATGCCTAAATTTCGGATCTCCGCAAAACAAGTACGGCTATGTAGAGTTGTTGAGTACACCCTTCAGCTCTGTCCGAATTAGGAAAGGACTTCTCCCCGCATCTTGAGACCAAATGAAGCTTAAGACATGGCGATTCAGTCTTACGCGACACCATATACAGCAAATATATATACAAGAAGGCGAAGAATAATAACTCTTTACAGCAGATGCTACTTTGGGCTCGGCAAGCAAATGAAAAGCACAGGTCTCTCTCGACGAACAAACATTGCGGTTTACAAGTCTTTCGTCATTCCTGTTCTTCTGTATGGAGCAAATATGTGGAGTGTGTCGAGCAAAATTGGGAAAACCTTGGGCGCTTTCAAGAGAACTATTCTGTGCAAGATCTATGGCCCCGTTGGCATAAACGACGGGTATCGGAGAGGACAGAATGGCGAACTCTATGAGCTTTTAATGACATGAACGCATTAAAATACGGTGACTGCGCTGGCTTGGCCATGTTGTACGCATCCTTCGAGATCTTTCGAGGCGGCATCCATCGATGGACAACGAAAGGAAGGGCGCCCACGAACAAAATGGAAGGGCCAATGGCGGAAGGACCTGTCTGCACTCGGGATGAGCAACTGGCGCAAATTCGCGCAGGCGAAGCTTTTCTGTTTCGGTTTAAGCCGACTAACGGTTGTAGTGCCAAATAAGAAGAAGAAGAAGTTTGTCTTGACATATGTATAATACTCGTACATAGTGGTTAAACGTTATTACGATGTGAGCGACAGCCATTTTCGCGTTACAAAAATTAATTCAATTCGTTGTGGTTGAGTTAACCNGGTTAAAGAAATAACGCGAAAGAGAGGGCTTTTAATTTTATCAGCATAAGCGGAGTAATACTGCTGCTTGTAAATAATATCTCGATTCTGGCGAGCATTTACCTACATTTTCGTCATTTTTATTGAAAAGTCGAAACACACAGCAATTACCAACACAGAGTTAAAAGTACCAATTTAACACCTCCACTCTTAATCAGTGTGGTAGAGCTTGTTAAATGCAACTCGAACTGAAAATAAACGGCTTCGATATTTTTCGTATCACTTCGCCTATCAGTTATCCCTTGC
>NW_016198546.1:0-2707 GCF_001687245.7 Rhagoletis zephyria | reverse complement strand
CAACAGCAGCAGCAACTAATGGAAAAACAACAGCGGCCAATAGCGCAGCCAATGGAAAATTGCAAAAACAAAAGAGTGAATATTGTGAAGAGTAGGTGTCGGATTACAAATACATTTTAATATTTGATCAATAATAACTAAAATTTGCAGTCGCAGCATTTGCCGGCATTTTAAGCAATGAAAATAATATTAAGAGTGTAATTTTTCTGAAAAGATCGCATCTTAAGGGAGAAAGTAATATGTGTGTGTAGTAGGGTGGTCCCTAAAATATCCATATCATGGGCAGCCCTTCATTTAAAGCTACGTACAAAATAAAGGCCTCTATGAAAATTAAAAAAAATTAAAAAAAAAAAATTACGGAACGCTACCCAGCACAGTGGTTCACCCGAAATTTACTTAACTTTACTAAGGTCTACAGCCCACAATTCTTGCCGAATTTCAATTTTTATTTTGACACTAGACTTTTAAGAGGTTTAAGGAGCTACTTTTTATAATTTGTATTTCTTTATATTTATTTTATATTTATTTTTTTAACGCAGAGAAAGTAGCAATTTTGAAGAAAAGCGATTCTCACGTTCCTGTTATTGAATGTTATATAATAAAAACTGGATAAGTTTAAAAAGAAATACTTTTAATATTAACGACTTATTCAAAAGTTTGTTAAAGCTAATTTTGCGCAAGCAATTTAAGTGAAAAATGTTTTATTTTTTAAATTTATAAATGTGTCTTATGGTAGATTTAGACACGAAAAACGAAACGAAACGAAATGAAAAAATGTTATACTAAAATTTTCACCAAAATTTAAAAAAATATTTAAAGGCCATACACTTTTTTACACCCTACGTTTTTCACAGGTTTTAGTTGGATATACATATTAAAATACATCTTCACTAAAATTTTGAGAGTATTACTACCAAAAACAGCGGTGTTATGCCACATTTCAAACGCCCTATCCGTATGCATGATTTGATTTTTTTATGTTTTTTGCTTCTATAAAATAAAAAATTTGTTGGTTAGGGCCATTGCGAATTAAGGTAAATATATGCAGTTTTAAAGCTCATTGAATTTTTATAAAGTGCAAGTTTGAAGCGGCTAAGAATTTACGTTGATTTTTAATATTTTTTTTTACTGAATTTTTGTTTTTTGCCGCTTCTGTAACTGAAATGTGCACGAAAGTCAGACAGAAATTATTAAAAATCAACGCAATTTCTTAACCATTTAAAAGTTGCGCTAAAATTTAATAGGCTATAAAACTGCAATTATAGATCCGGCTACAATTGTAGGCTGTAGACCTTGTTAAAAAGTAAATTTAGTGTTTGAAATTGTTTTTTTTTTTTTTAATCGCGAAAATTCAACAAACTTTTGACTTGGACCAGCTATAACTTAGCGGGTCTACGAATTTATATGAATAAGTTTCAATAATATGTCAAATATTTCAGATTTCACGTAAAAATTTAGTAAAATTTAACCTTGGTAGCGACCCCTAAAAATGTGAAATTTTCGTGGATACCTTTATGTGTTGTAGCCTTTTCTCAATTAAAAAATAAAAAAAAATCAAGTATTCTTTGTTAGAAGTAAAAAAATTATATAAGAAATATATATGTGTAGTTTTGTCTTGTGTTTGTGAATAGTTACTAATTTACATACAAACTTGCATACCTTTTAAATGAATATTAAAGTGGGATACGTGCTTTCCATGTGAACATTTCATCCCCATACATAATGACGTATGCATCTATAATGAATCTGGAATGAGACAAAATGCAGTGAAAATAAGTAACATATACATATGTATGTATATTATTGAAAAGGAAATAGGAATGTATTTTAAAAACATAAAAAAATAAAACAAAATAAAACGGCATGTACGAAAAAAATTTAGTAAAATTGTTTTAGTTAATAAAACCGATCGCGAAAAATACGACTTTTATGGTCACAGACCAAGGCATATTAAATAGGCAGTAGCATTAGAGCAAAAACAAAATTTACACACATGTATATTGTTGTTGCTTCTGGCGTCGAAAGCGTCAAAAAGGTAGTATATATATACAGTATATATATACATATGTACCATGTGAAATACAAACAAAAATTGAGTTAGAGAAAATTGTATATAAAAAAAAAAATAAAAATAAAAATGCTGCAACTTCTTTCTTGGTAAATTTGTTTGCTTCCAGAAGTATCGATCCATCTTTTGTATGAAAAAAGGTTTAACTTGCAAATAATTTTTGACAGTTCAGAATTTTGTAAAAACAAATTACCAAGATTTAACATTTTAGAGACCAAATAGTTCGGGGGAAAAAATCAAATTAGCTGCTCTACCGCTACTACCTGTTCAATATGCCTTGTCACACACTTTACAAGCATAAATTAAAAGTGCAGTGAGCAGTGCAAGGGATTAACAAGACTTCTAAATGCCTGAGTCATGCGATTATTTTACAAACTTAATTGATAAGATTAGAACATTTTTATGAACTTTCCCCTCCTCCAGCAACAAGTAATACTTATACAAAATTATCAAGCCTAAAGTACTATTTTAAACGTTTTTGTGTTGCTTTTTCTTGATTTTTGTGGTGTTCAATTTATTTTATGTACGTTTTGTGAATTTGTTCTGTTTTTGTCGTATGCGTGTTTCTGTGAAATACACTTACCACCTATAGAAGCTCTTTAAAAATACTGCGCCCTTAGCTCCAACATTAATAATTTG
>NW_016198545.1:0-2707 GCF_001687245.7 Rhagoletis zephyria | reverse complement strand
AAGAGCGTCAAGGCGATACCAATCTACAATTTCATATTTGTGAATGCGAAGACGATGTAACTCTGCAAAAGCTAGTTACAAAATGCATATATCAAGAGAAAGAATGCGATGTCCTTGCTTGGAAATTCAACAGAGAACAGGAAGGGAATATGCAACAGAAGGTTGTACGCGACAAACCACATTTTGTAGTTAAACTACTGTGGAAAACGGAAAGCATTGTAATGCCGGATAATTCTTTTATAATTATTTTAAGAAGTTAAAAGGAGATCCTGAAATTGAAAGTTTGTGTCAGTAATCAGATAAATAACATGGACGAAAAGGGTAATATAATAGATGTAAGTGCCAGCGAAATTAAGGAATATCATCCGAGGAAATGGTACCTGCCGATGTTTGTAGTGCGGAATCCGAACAAACCACACAAGATAAGGCTCGTTTAGGATGCAGCTGCGGAGTGCAAAGGCATTTCGTTTAATTCATGCCTGGACAAGGGCCCAGATTTGTTGAACTCTCTGTTTGATATACTATTGAACCTCCGTATATGGAAATGTGGTATATGCGGCGATATCAGCGATATTTTTCACCGGGTTTTCCTGGAGAAAGAGGATCAGCAAGCCCAGCGATTCTTGTGGAGAGGCTGCGATGTTAGTCGCACCTCTGATGTATACTCACTTAGGGTAACGAGCTTTGGGGCAAGATACCCACCGTCGTTAGGCCAGTATGTAAAAAACCAGAATGCGTTTCAGTTTGCAAGCTCGTATCCACGCTCGACACGCTGGATGCCACGAAGCTTTTGACTTAGCTAGGACTATGCAAAATATTCACAAGAACGCGAACTTTCATGTTCGGGGTTGGCTATCGAGCTCAAAGGAGGTAGATGAAACCCTCGGAGATGCCGGCGCGGTAGATAATTTTTTTAACTCTGCAAAGCGAGTGGACCAGGTCATAGATGCCGAAAAGTTGTTGGGCATGTGGTGGTATACACCTGGTGATGCCTTTACTTACAATTTAAAATTTACAAACGCGAATGATCAAGTTCTTAGAGGTGCTAAGGTGCCAAAAAAGATAGAGCTGCTTCGATTGCTTATGTCGATTTTCGACCCATTGGGACTACGGACGTTTTCTCTAATTAACATAAAAATATTGCAACAGAAGTTATGGCGAAGTGGAGATGGGATGACACCCTTCCATCAGAATTTCACGACGAATGTATCGATACCGCGTATGGAGCTGCTTGCTGCTGTAATGGAAGTGCGCCTCGGTAACGCGGTAGGAAAGGCCCTTGACCTAAAAATTTATCGCGTCTATCACTGGACAGATTCAAAACCCGTACTCTGTTGGCTAAATTCAGATCACAGAAAATATAAACAGTTCGTTATGTTTCGCATTGGAGGGATATATGAAACTACGGAGATTGTGCACTGGAGATACGTTCCGATGAGGCTAAATGTAGCAGACTTAGGAACAAAGTGTAATGGGGCCCCGAATTTCCCTCGAGCAACCGGTGGATTACAGGTCCCCCGTATCTACGTCAACCAAAGATTAATTGGCCGAGTGCTCCTGCAAGCTCAGAAGAAGACCTGCAGCACGAATCTGTGGAAGAATCGAGACCTCAATTAGTTGCAGATAGCGTAAAGGGAAAAGCCCACTTTATGGAAATTTTTCTGTATAATATGTATTTATTTGTTGAATCTTTCTTTCGAAACTAATAACAAGTTTTCAAATCTTACAAACTACCATTAAATTTAAAATTTCTGCGGCAATGCTTAGAAATTTTGTACTGTTTTTTTATATATATTTATTGCTGTTGTTGCGGCTGTCAGAAAGATTCCGAGCAGAAGATCGCACTGACACTGGGGTTGGGTAGTCGGTCTGAAAGGATGAGTTCCAGAGCCGAAATGGGAAAATTTTAGTTTGGCATCCCCCGCGTACAAAAAAAAGGTGGCTATGGGGGGGTAGGGGGAGTTCTCCTGATTGCAAATATATATACTTTTAGCCGCAGGAGGCTTATAGTTTTTAAGTTAATTGTTGTTAAAGTTTGTAAATTTAACGAACCTCTCGGCGCTATTTCACACAATAAACACTATATTTATGCAGACACTTTGGCAAAATAGTTGCATTAAAACCCCGCACAATGAAATGTAAACGTACTTTTTACATTTATGATGTATTTTTAGTAAATTAAGTAAGTTTTAATAATTATCACGCACTTATATATGTATACGCACATTGTGAATACAGAACCGTTGATTCAACCATGGTTTCACACTGACATTAGAAGAGTGCAGCCACATCTAAGAAAATAACAATAAAAGAGAATAGTTTTTATCGTACCCATTTTCCTGCTCAGCGTTAAATTAGTAGTAAAGGAGGGTATGGGGTTAAATACCCCCAATATAAAAAAAATTTTAATTTTTATTAAAAATTTTAGCCTGCGGCGCTTTTTCCATAAAAATCAATACTTCCATAAAAAATTAAAATTTTTAATAAAAAAGCGCGCGATTTTTTATTACAAATTTTCGCCTGCGGCGCTTTTTCCATAAAAATCAATACTTGATAAACAATGAAAAATTTTAATAAAAAATCGCGCGATTTTTTATTAAAAATTTTCGCCTGCGGCGCTTGTCAGTTTTTTTTTTATATTGGGGGTATTTAACCCCATACCCTCCTTTACTACTAATTTAACGCTGAGCAGGAAAATGGGTACGAT
>NW_016198544.1:0-2707 GCF_001687245.7 Rhagoletis zephyria | reverse complement strand
TGTGTACTTAGTGTCAGTTACATATGTACATAAATATGTACATATTTACGTTTTTATTTAGAAGTATGTATTACATGGCTTAGCGCGTTTTTTGTTTTCTTTGCTTTACTTGTTGGCTTCTCGTTTGTTTCAGCTGTTGTTTTTGCACTTAAGTCTATATATTTAACTATATATTTACGTATGTATAATATGTTACATATGTATAGAGAAGATATATGTATTAGGGTGATCCAAAATAACTAACCTAATGAATTTGTGGCCATAAAGGACATATTTACTGAAAAAAAATCCCTCTTTTCGAACAATTTGAATTCAAATTCTAAACGGTGTTGGTAGGTATTTGAAATTTTGCATGTAAATAATATATAAAAAATATGTTTTCATTAAAAATGATACAAGTATAGCTCGGATCCTCATGTTGAAAAATAAGCCAAAGAATGTGTACCATAATAAGTATAAAGTATAAGTTACATATAAAATACATACATAAAATACATGGACAACTTTGGGCGCATTGAGCGACCTCTAAATAATTTTTGATTTCAAAATAAAAATATAAGGGTATATAATTTCGGTATAGAACAATCCTAGGGGGTGAGAGCATTACAATTCCGACTTTACTTTACATAATGTGCATACATACGAGCACCAATTAATTTCATTCAAAGAAATGGCGTGTCGTCCATTTCCACTGTAGCGTATGTAGTGCATATTTGAGGCGCAATATTTAACTACTTCCGGCGAGGCGGCATCTGCATTTTGGACCACCCTAATGTACATACATATATGCATGTGCGTATATTGAAAGAGAGTATAAATAAAGTCTGATAAAATGCAGTCCTTATGTTTCAGAATTTCGTTGAATTAGAGATGTCTGGATTCGGTAGGGGTAAAGTTTGCGAAGGTGTAACGCATAGCCCAGTAAAAAATTTCGAAGTGCTAGACAAAGACGCACACATGGTGTTTGTCTCAGTGGGTGAATTTGGTGGAGTGACTTGGGAACCATTTGGGGTGCTGGGCCCAGTTGGTAAACAGTTTAGGACCAGTTGGTAACACCAATCAGCGACCAGTTAGGAGGAGGTTTGGGACTAACCCGAAACTAGCTACTTTCGTACCATTTGGAGAGCAGTTGGTTGATTTCAACTCAGTGGCCGTTTTGAGGCATTTGAAGGCTTTTTAAGGTGTTTTAACCGTGTTACTGGACGCTGGGAGTGCCGTATTTTTGGATAGCGGTCGCACCTCGGCAACAATGGTAAACCTCTGTGCGAATTTCTGCGATGTAAAACCGCTTCTCATAAAAATACAATCGCCGTTCGGAGTCGGCGTAAAAAACTGTAGGTCTCTTCTTTTGTGTGGAAACATCAAGTCGAACGCCACAAATCAGAGGAGCAGCTCGGCTAAACACTAACATATGTGTAAGCACCAATCTATTAATACCGTTGAATTATTTTAATTTCTATTGCAAAATTTTATACAGCCAAGACTAAAAAGAAGAAAATAAATAAAATAAAAACATTTTAATAAACCACGCTTTTATGAATGGACTAAAATATGGAAAATAATATTTCTCAGTCCCATAGAATTGGTTTTGATAACTGATTTTGAAACTTTTGCAAAAGTCATTATAAACAATTTATGAGATTGAAAATAAAAAGCGTGGGGCGCATGTATTGGACTTGAATTGATATGAAAAGTAATATATAGTATGTATGTAAGTATGTATATGAATAACGACCGCTTAAAATCGATCTCAAATTTGTACTTTCGCTGTAGAAATTTTATCTCTATGTTGTGTAGTTTGGCTATTGTCGATTAAATCTAATACTTTGCATTGCATGCGCTCCACGTTTCTCGTTTTCAATCTGATAAATTGTTTATAATGACTTTTGCTAAAATTTTAAAATCCAACATTATCAAAAGAAATTCTATGAGACTGAGAAATATTATTTTCTACTGTTTAGTCCATTTATAAAAGCGTAGTTTATTAAAAAGTTTTTTATTTTATTAATATATGCAAATATTAATAATGCAAATCCGACCACCAGATATGCACTTTGTATACTTATTATGGTACATATTTTTAGGCTTAGTCTATGACATATGAATCCGAGCTCTAGTTATAACATTTTTAATGAAAATATATTTTCTTTGCATGTTATTTAGATGGAAATTTTCAAATGCCCACCGACACCTTTTAAATTTGGAATAAAAATTTTTTCAAATGTGAGAATTTTCTCTTCAGTAAATATGTCCTTTTAAGGCCATGAAATGGTTAGGTTTGTTACTTTGGATCACACATGTTTGTATATTTATACGAGTAGAAGCTAAAACTAACCTTTCACGCATGCGAAATTCTAAGCAGTGCTTTGCAGTTTGCTCAACATTCATTTCTTTCGACCATTTGAAGTTTGTAAACAATTTTTGTGCAATTTTCGAAAAAAAGTATTCTCTCAAATTTGTTGTTTTTTTTTGCTAAACACCGCTGTCTGTTTTTTTAATTTTAATTTTATTTATATTTTTATTTTATTATTTTTTTTTCAATGTCCAAAATTCAATATCAACCTCCTTAGACTTCAATTACAAGCTCGTGTTTATTAGTTACATGCATAACTTACATACCTACAAACGTATACACACATACAGTTACAGCCATTTGCTGCTACATACATACTTTACTAACTTAGTTTATTTATTGTACACCATAAAT
>NW_016198543.1:0-2707 GCF_001687245.7 Rhagoletis zephyria | reverse complement strand
TTCAACTTGACAGTGTCGTACCGATTAAAAAAAAACAATTATCTAATCCATCAGACAAACGTCGATCGAGGCTCTGGTCTCGCTTATGATCTAAACTGGTTATGGTATGGGTAATCTTTCTATCGAATTTCATTAAAATTTCTCTAGGGTTAACATCAGCTCCCTACAAAAGTTCCCTTTGAGCACCAAGGCAAATCAACTTCATAAGGATTACCTGTAGTTACTGTACTATGTATGTCAATACACCTACCAGAATTGAGAGATGCAGCTGGTTCTGGATTTCAGCGAGCGCACGTCGAGCTTAGTCGAGAGACGTTCTGCTTTCAGCAAGGCAAAGTTCCCCGACTTTGTTGAAAAAATCAGAAATATTTGCATTATGGTTTGGGCTTGAAAATTAAACATATAGATATGTGTACTTCAGAAAAGGTCCGAGTATCATCTGTCGTCATTTTCACTAGAGTTTTTAATACTCCCTTGGGAGAACAGAGTGGATAGAGACGGATGGCATCTTATTGGTCGATTTTAGAAAAAAGCGTGCAGATTAGGGACACAATATCGAACCGAAAGTATCGATATGGTACTCGATTAAAGCATCGCTTTAAAAATATCGGGTACCCAATAATATCGGAAGAAAAATACCCGATATTCCAAATATCGATACCAAAATCCAAAAAATTTTTCTGAATATAGGTCTCGTATATAGGCTGCTATGGTTAGAAGTGCGCAAAGCTTGAAAATGAAAAACAGCTTCCCATTAAAACATAATCGCCGTTCAGAGTCGACATAAAACTGTAGGGGCCCCTTTTGTGCCACAACATTTAGGCGCACGCTACAAACCGGAGGAGAAGCTTGGCCAAACATTAACATATTGTGTAAGCACCGATCTATTATTATTATGACAACACGTAGAGATTGAAGTGTTGACTTAAAACACCGAGGTCGCGGGTTAAAATTCCACCACATGCAATCCTAACTATAGTACAAATTTCTGTTCTTTAAAGCCCAATTTATATCGGGAATAATTATTAATAATATTGTCCTTGTAATGTGAGTTTATGGCATTCGATACGATACTAGGGTTCTGGTACTCGATTCCAAAAAATATGGTTTTAAAACTACGGAGTAGAAAATATCGGTATCGAATGCCAAAAGTATCGATATGTTATCGTATCGTATCAAAATTCGTGTCCCTAGTGCAGATAAAGTTCATACATATTCAGGATTGTACCAGTTATAACGTAGGACCGAATCTTTGACGAACATATATGTACGTAGCGAGAATAATAATTTAACTTGTCCCAGTTGTCTGTCTTAGGGATGGGCAGTGGAGGGTTGAAATTCGAACATTGGCCACCCATTCGATTATTCGATTCGAAATTTGGTTGTACAATTTCGATTTAATTCGAATTTTCAAATTTTTTTTTACTGAAAATTTAAAATTTTTTAAGAATGATAACTCAAATTGAAAAGAGATTGAATTAAACCTACATTAATGTGATTAATTACCCGTATCACTCTGCTTAGCTTCTTAGTCATATCTGAAGAGTTCTATCAAGCCAAATTTTTGGTTTATCCATAGCTAAACCGCTGGTATTCTTGACTGAAGTCAAAAATTTCACTTCACATTTGACATCTGTACTGAAAACGGAATATAAAACACCTGACACCTAAATTTTTCCAGTTTTTATCTTCTGAATCTTGTTTATTTTTTATGAATTTATTTGTATATTAATACCTAAACATTTATCGAAGTTCCAATTATTCTACCTGATCGAAAAAACATCGATGTATTTGTTCGAAGAAAGTTTCATAGTTGATTCTTCGCAAAGAAATACGAAAATAGATTTTTTTTTAGACAAATTCGATTTTATTCGAATTTCAGCAGCACAAAGTTGGATTTCAAAAATTCGCCATTTCGGAGCTAAACTTCGGTTAAAACTCGAATCTCAAATATCGAATATCCCCATCCCTAGTCTGTCTTTGTGGCTCTTTAAAAGTCGTCACATCTACTTCCAAACGTGTAAGGAGATTATTCCGAGCTTATCATCAGGCTATTAATTATGAAGTAATTATTAATCTTAAAACGAATTTCCTATTAAATTCCCAAAGTTATACAAGGATACATACGTATAAATGTACATTAGGGCGGTCCAAAATAAGTAAAGTTGGAATTTAAATGCTCTCACCACCTAGGATTGCTCTATATCGAAAAAATATACCAATATTTTTTTATTTTGAAATCAAAAAATATTTAGAGGTCGCTTAAAGCGCTTAAAGTGTTTCATGTATTTTATATGGGAAAAAACACTTTTCGTGAAAATGTTATGGAATTCTTGAAAATCAATAGTTTTGTGTCGAAAAACTCTGGTTCTCTTCAGGAGACTTCCAATAACAATGCCCAATTGTTTATTTAACCATTTTTTGATACTAAAGATTTTTTATTTATCCCTCATCGCATTTTCTGGCATTTTCTATGGGTTTTGGCGGACCTATAAAATATAGTTACTATAATAATTGCGTAGTATTATTGGGAATCTTTTGAAGAGACACAGAGGTTTCCGGTCGATAAATATTTCTACGAAAAGTTCTTTTTTTTCCTTATAAAACACATGGAAAATTTTGAGCGCTTTGAGCGACCTCTAAATATTTTTTGAATTCAAAATAAACAAGTAAGAAAGGCTAAGTTCGGGCGGAGCCGAACATTAAA
>NW_016198541.1:0-2707 GCF_001687245.7 Rhagoletis zephyria | reverse complement strand
TTTATCGCATTTCAGCGAAAATTACCAAAACCACCAACACGTGCAAAAATACAAAAACAAAAACAACGAACACTGCAGTACGACGGTGAAAGCGCAAAAGTCTTTATCACATATCACGTAACAGCAAATGCATTTAAATCATTAATATATTTACTTATTAATTTGATGAAAATTACAAAAATTAATTTTAAACAATTACTTTGACACTATTAATTAGTTATTTTATTTTTAACTTGAGTTCAAATAATATCGCATTTTCACCACGAAAAATGCCGTAGAAAAATATGAAAATTTAGAAACGAGTTAGCCAAATTGCAAAAAAAAAGTTTGAATATTTTTGCTGTTGCGCCCCCCTGGTGGAAGTTTAAAGAAAAAGATAAGTGCAGAAATGGATTCCTCGTACCAAAAAACCCTATTAGCCTGTTTTTATAAAAAATTTAATCTTTACGACACAACAGCAAAATGCAAAGAAAATTATTTTCGCAATTTGGCAAACTCCAAATTGCTTCTAAACCTATAGTATCTTCAGAAAATTTGATTAGAATTACACGTAGAATCGTTCTATGTCATACGCGCATAGTCGAAAAAATCTTTCTTACAAAGTGACCCGCCCTAATACGCCGCATACTTGGTAAAGTTGTCGATATTGTTTTTGATGTATGGTTTTTTCGATATATGCGGTTCTTGGCATATACATTAAAAAGGTCGAAAAAGGCATGTGAAAAAATAAGGTCGGATTTTTAATGTCGCCACTTCATACCGAAAAAAAATTTAGGGAGTGCTCAAAGCGCTCAAAGTTTTTCATGTATTTTATATGGGAAAAAAACAACTTTTCGTAGAAATAGTGTAGAATTCTTGAAAATGAATATTTTTTTCCTTTTGATATTTGTAACATCTCTATCAACTTTCAATTTTCAACTGTAACCAATACATGGTTCTCAATGACCTTGAAATGAGCTACTGGAGTACAAAAAGAGAAAAACGTAAAGCTTGGTCCCAGCACCTTTTTCGGCATGAGGAAAAAGATTTTGGAAGGTGCCCAAAACCCAATCTCGGATTTTTTTTTTGGACNTGCATGAAAATCCTAACCTCAAAAAAATCACCCGTTATATGTACATATTAATTTATACTTTAAGAAAATCAAGCATTAGGTGGTACCCTGCAAACCAAAATTTCCTAAATCTTAATGAAATATTTAAGAGAATCAAAAACATTTTCCGAATTCCGTAACGATTTATTTACGAATTTTCAAAGAAAATCATATGAAGTTGTTGATACGACCTCATAAAAAAAATTCTGTGCGATTCCTCAAAAAAAAATTCTGAAAAAATTCTTCACATCGCAGTATTATTTTCATTGCTTTACCGGGTTTCTTCCGAAATTGGGTAAAAAGGGGAAAGGGAAGTAATGACTCCTTTACGAATCTCTTAAGCTTTTTCTACTAAGTCAAATCTACATATGTATTTCGAAAGTGTTGACTTTACATTTTTGTTAAGTGATTGGCTGAATGTTTGCCTCCAACAACTGGTTCGCATCTTACAGTTCTCATGCAAATCGATGGATCTACAGTTTGACGCTGCCTATAAAAGTAGGTGCCTTCCCATTGCAGAAGAAAATATAATTGGCGGTTTGCCACTCCCTGGTCAAACAGCTAGATAAGTAACAAATTAGCTCGTGATACTATGAAGAAATCATAACACAAAACGAGTTTAATTTTTAAACAAATTGTATACTACTATATGTTTTACGATTAAATAATTTCGCACTAACAGATCAAGAAATAGCCGAGCATATGCTTTGTAACAAAATTGGACTTAATTAATATGAATGAGATTAGAGCTCTTAGATTTTCGTGACATACTCGACGGTAATTTTATATTATATTCTAAATGAAATATATTTAGCAACAAATTCGCGAAATTTCCTCAGCATCCAATTAAAAGCGATATGTATTTTGAAATCTATACATAATTTTCACTGTGAATGTATGCTTGTATGTTAGGGTCGTCCTTATTTGCATCTCTTTATTTAAGAAATTCACATATGGAACACTTTTCCTAATCCTAGAAAAATTATATAAAGGACTCGGTTTCTGTATTTTTGATTTAAGAGCTTGTGTCAAATAGCAATGGTACGAAAAATTTACCCAGCCAAGGCTTCAAAATACTTATGTACATACAGTGGGGAACAAAAATGAGTACGCGGAGATTTTTGTCAAATATTTGCAAGGGTTTTAAAGTTGAAATTTGTATTATTTTTTTCATAATATCAATCAATTTTATACAGAGCTTAGAAAAATTTAACAAATTTTCATAAAAAATTAAAATTTTTAACTTATTTTTTTGTAGCCCATTAAATTGTAGTATCATAAAATGCAAGTTTTAAGCGGCTGCAAAATCGCATTGATTTTCAATATTTTTTTTTTAGCTACGGCTTTTGCGGATTTTTTCATACAACAAGTGCAATTTACTAAAAACTGGCGTTGATTTTTTTTTGAATGTTCCTTGCAAACGTTCAAAAATTCAAATTTTAATGAAAATTTGTTTAATTTTTCTCAGTTCTGTACAAAATTCGAAAGTTTGATTTATATGATTTTGTTTAAAGCATGGACCATATTTTAATAAAATATAACAAAAAAATTTAACTTTAAAAACTTTACAAATATTTAACAAACGTTACCGATTACTCATTTCTGCTCCCCACTGTA
>NW_016198539.1:0-2708 GCF_001687245.7 Rhagoletis zephyria | reverse complement strand
ACTATTTCGTTGACAGTTTTTAACCTGATCAAGTGGTCCGTCGGCGTGGATCTTCTGGTGGTCATTGAGAAGGTGCTTGAGGCGATTTTCTAATCTTTACATGTTGATTTGCAGTATTTATTCATTGTAATTCATTTATTTTTTATTATAATATCACTGCACTGAAATCACAGTGTGTAAAGTGTGTGTGTGTGTGATACAATGTGACGGGATGTTTAATTTGCAAACTGCTTTGCTTATCATTTTTGTACTTATAATATCGATTGTACTCGGTTTTACTTTTTAATAGCTGTTGTTGTTTGCCCAGCTTACTCTTATATCTATCTATCCATTTTTTTAGATTGATAAAAATGGTATTTTTTAAATAAAAAATTAAAACACTTGTTCTTGTAATACATGTTTTTGGGGTATTTTAATAAACACTTTAACTATTTGTTTGCTAGTACACTTTTTGAACTTGTGTTTGTCTATCTAATTATTACTTTATCTTTTTAACTGTCCCTTAACACACATACAAACACATGGAGAATGGCATTTTCCAATTGCCAGCCAGTTCGATAAACCTAAAGCTACACTACGACTACGTGTGCACTTGGAAAACAGAAAAATAGACACACACACACAGTCAACGAGATAAAAACACATTGGCAGCTTCACTTGCATGCCAATCAGTTTGCAAAACACACACACATTTAAACACTTAATTGTGTTTGTTGTACTTGCAAAAAAAGTTACTGCTGTTTTTTTGTTTTGTCAGCCCAACACTGCTAAAAATATATTCTACACATTTTTCTGTTGTTGCTCTTGTCAATTGAATAATTACTCCTCATTTTTATTAGCACTTTTTTGATCATAAAAGCCTTTCCTCAAAAAAGAATACAGCCATGTCAAGCAAAAGTGAAGGCAAGCGGGGCAAGGCCATCTCAGCCTGGAAGCAGACCTCCTTCAGCGCCCCTCAAGCGCTGGTCTTCATTCTGCCGTCCATTGCCTCGGTGGCCGTCGCCGCCTGGTACTACTCTAATAATCACCAAAAACTCCTCGGTGGCAAGACACTTCTGCCGCAAAGTTCCGCCGACCGTTTGGCCTATGTTTTTAAACTCGAATTCTATCCCCTCGCAACGCTGGTCCTCGCCATTCACTGGGTCTGGCTGCACCGAGTGTGGTACCCGATGACGCGGAATCCCCTTTCCGGACACGAGTATCTCCTGGAGACGGCCGCCCGAATTCTCTCCAACACCGTTGAGCAGCTCCTCCTGCACCTGCTCAGTGTGCTCGTTTTTGCCCTCCTGGCCCGGCCGGAGCAGCTTTTTTGGGTCCGTTTCGCCGTGTTCGCTTTCACCCTGGGTCGAGTCGCCTTCTGGATCGGCTACTCAATTCACCCTAAGTTCCGCATTCCCGGCTTTATTTGGACTTTTCTGCCGACGATGTCCCTTTTCTGGTACAATTGTGTCCTGGTGGCGAGGCAGTACTAAAGTAGTAGTAGACTAAAGTTTTACTGTTGTTTTGACANTACTCAATTCACCCTAAGTTCCGCATTCCCGGCTTTATTTGGACTTTTCTGCCGACGATGTCCCTTTTCTGGTACAATTGTGTCCTGGTGGCGAGGCAGTACTAAAGTAGTAGTAGACTAAAGTTTTACTGTTGTTTTGACAATTTAATTAAAAACGATGTTTTATTAAAATGAGTGTTTATTTTAAAGCTTTTAATTAAATGTTTTGTTGAATGTTTACCTTTTCAAGTTGATTAAATTTTTAAAGTAGTTTTTATTCACCTTAAAGTGATTTTAGTTTTGCTATTTTTAACTTTGCACTAAACTTTACCTTTCGCGACTTTTTAATTTAAGTCGAAATTATGCCTGTCTTGCATGTACCTAAAATGCATAAAATAATATTTCAGATTTTGATGCTTTTTAGCTGATAGTAGGATAATTAATCTAACAGCTGGTGGTAATGCTGGTGACGGTGCTCATGATGATTGTAATAGAGCCAAAAAGTATTAATGATTTTAAAAACAAAAATTAAAATGATGAGAAACTAACGATAACATTTTTAATATTTTTTTGCATTCAAACATACTCAGATGCATTGATGGCATCTTTTTTACAACTAGAGTACAGTTTGAGCACTGTCTGTAAAGAAAAGCTAAGTTTTTTGCCATTTCTGACCTTGAAAGCAGCGGCGGCGGCGACGACGACGGCTTTTGCGATTGAAAAAACACTCTGAAGCAATCTTTGTTTGCTGTACAATCAATCTAAACATCACAAATTTTCCCTCTTTACATGCGCAAAGTTTTTTCTCTCTATTGCTGAAAACCTGTTTTCT
Source organism: Rhagoletis zephyria (assembly GCF_001687245.7). Taxonomy (NCBI): domain Eukaryota; kingdom Metazoa; phylum Arthropoda; class Insecta; order Diptera; family Tephritidae; genus Rhagoletis; species Rhagoletis zephyria. The sequence continues at coordinate 387 of NW_016198539.1, read as the reverse complement.
ATGTGTTTGCATCAAAAGTAAAAAAATCGAAACTATTTTTTACCGTCTTAAGCACCATTGGAATTTGTACGACAAATTGAAAACAAAAACAAATTGCTGAAAGTTTTTCAAACACGTGTACTTACTCATTTCATTCTATTTTTAAGTTTTGATTGATCATTTGTAACATCAGTAATGCTCAGTAACAACAGCCAATGTAGCAAAAATTTCACAAAATTAAATCCCGTTTGTTGATTTTAAACTAAAAAAAAGTATTGAGTTTTCAAACTGTTTCTCTAGCTAAAAATTTTAAAACTTGCATTAGTTTAATTTATTTAATCATCATCGTCAATCGCCAATCCAATTCTTGTCGTTTAATCCTTACTGCAATCAGCAATCATCAACATT
>NW_016198538.1:1791-2708 GCF_001687245.7 Rhagoletis zephyria | reverse complement strand
TTGAATCTCGTACTGAATTGGACAGCAGATCTAAGCTACTAAAGTTGGCGCCGTTCCTTGATAGGGATGGTCTTATTCGCGTGGGAGGGAGGATTTGCAACTCCGCTCTAGCAATGGAAACACGACATCCGATAATCGTGCCAAAGGAGGATCGCATAACAAATCCTATTTTAAACTACGAGCATATTCAAAACTTGCATCCAGGTGTTTCAGCTCTCTTCGTCATAGTTCGACAAAAATATTGGATATTCGGAGCCCGTAATCTTATTCGAAAGCTAACTCACGACTGCTTGAAATGTTTTCGCCAGGCACAACATACGTCGTCGCAAATGATGGAAGGTTTTCCAAGAGTAGCATTCCCATTTCTAAATTGCGGATGTGATTACGCCGGTCCTATGACACTTAAGAACTGTCGCCTTCGGAATGCGCGCACGTCAAAGGGCTACATACNTCGCTGCACTGCGCCGATTCATGGCTCGACGAGGAAAATGCTCTCACATTTTCAACGATAACGGTAGAAACTTCGTCGGCGCATCCAAGGTATTCAACGAAATGTATCAGTTGTTGCAGTCACAAACCCACAATGAAATTATAGCAGCCTTCTTGTCCAAAGAGGAAGTGAAATGGACGTACATACCTCCATATTCTCCGCATTGGGGTGGAATTTGGGAATCAGCAGTGCGTTCGGTAAAACTTCATCTACGCCGCGTCATTGGCGACACTATCCTGACATTTGAGCAGATGCACACTTTGCTAGCCCAAATTGAGGCCGTCGTAAACTCGAGACCATTGGGTGTCGCTCCAGACTCAGATGATATGTACCTCTCTCCATCTCATTTTCTAATAGGTCGGCCATACACCATGGTGGCGGAAGCAGATGTGTCGGAGGTTCCTGTGAACCGATTAAAATACTGGCA
>NW_016198538.1:0-1532 GCF_001687245.7 Rhagoletis zephyria | reverse complement strand
AAAAAAAACAACAAAAACGATCCATAAACATTTTAGGAACGGCTTGGAAATACATTGCCGGAAGCCCCGATCACGAAGATCTGGAGGCAATAAACAATAATTTTAATAAACTCAATGGCAACAATAATAAACAAGTATTAATAAACGAAATTTTTAACGAAAAAATTAATAATATAAGTATGATAGTAAATAATCTGTTTAATAGTATAAGGAAAGACACTTACATAGAAAATGAAACAATCACCAATTTGCAAAATAGGATAAGATTTGTTCGTGAATGGCCATCATATTGCTATTCTTATATTTTAACTTATAACAAACGCATGGCAACATTCAAACTAAGTACCAATGTAAAAGTTGATGGCAACTCTGTATCTTTTTTGGCTTTTCTTTTTCCTATTTTTATTGGGACTATTGTAAAATCGCCCGCTTGAATAAAACAGTGTTAAACTAACTTTTAAAAGGAGATATCGAGTTTGCTTTATTCAAAGACATAATTTGGTCCTTCGTTGCGGATTTATTGAAACCACGAGTTGCCTGACATAAGGCAATAAGAACNTAACAAACGCATGGCAACATTCAAACTAAGTACCAATGTAAAAGTTGATGGCAACTCTGTATCTTTTTTGGCTTTTCTTTTTCCTATTTTTATTGGGACTATTGTAAAATCGCCCGCTTGAATAAAACAGTGTTAAACTAACTTTTAAAAGGAGATATCGAGTTTGCTTTATTCAAAGACAAGATTAATAAAAGAAGAATTGATTAATATAAAGTACGCCATACAATGGGNGTACATAAGGGGTGCTCCGGTGGACTCAAGCTTACATATACACATACGACGATTTGAATCTGTATAAAAGACGTTATCCAATTTCATTTTACGCATCTATTCGCAAGTAACTAGTTTTGTCACGCTTGCTCACATTGGCAACGAGTCAAGCCACGTCCAACATTTGATAATTTGTAGTTGTTTCGTAGTTGTGATTTTTGAACTTCGTCGATACATATTTATAAAGCAAGATGGCTGAAGAATTAAAAATTCTCATAACACAACGACGTCAAACAAAGGGTTCAATTACGAGGGCATTAACGTTCGCACAAAATCTTCCTGACAGTTGTACCGGTGGGGAGATTGAAGCACGTATAAAAAGATTAGAGGTTGTTTGGCAAGATTATCAGAAATTTACAAGGGATGTTTACGCGTATGAGGGTGAAGACGGGTTTGTAGATCCTGAAGATGAATTTGCGATCTATGAAGAAAAATTCGTGCAAGCTCAAAGCATTTTTGGGGAATGGAAGCGATTGCATTCATTGACTGATGGTGATCAGTCCGACGCTTTGTCCAGATTGGCAGAGCAGCAAAATACCTTCCTACAGCGCATAAACGGTTCGCCAAGCCCAGCACCTACAAGGGATTTAGATCTCCCCAAGATCAATATTCAAGCTTTCACTGGAGCCTACAAAGACTGGCCGGCTTTTCGAGATTTGTTCGTGAGCACAATTGATTCAAGGACAAATTTAACTGGCACACA
>NW_016198537.1:2391-2708 GCF_001687245.7 Rhagoletis zephyria | reverse complement strand
CAGCCAAAACGAATCGAGATAGATATAGTCAAATGTATACATAAATGATAGGATGAAAAAAGAAATCGATTAAGCCATGTCTGTCTGTCCGTCTATTCGTCTGTCCGTCCGTCCGTGAACACGATAACTCGAGCAAAAATTGAGATATCTCAACGATATTTGGTATGTACGTTTCCCTTAATCCAAGGTAGGTTGGTATTGAAAATGGGCGAAATCGGACTGTAACCACGCCCACTTCCCATATAACGGTAATTTCCAGAAATACGAAAACTGCGATATTTTAGTAACTACTGAAGATAATTCACTCAAAATTGATA
>NW_016198537.1:2200-2342 GCF_001687245.7 Rhagoletis zephyria | reverse complement strand
CAGTTGTTGGCCTTCGCACAGCATACCAAATGTCCGAAAATTTTTAAAATCGGACAATAAGCACGCCCACATCGCATATAACGGTAATTTTCGGAAATACACAATCTTCGATAAATCAGTAAATATTAAAGCTAATTTATTC
>NW_016198537.1:0-2088 GCF_001687245.7 Rhagoletis zephyria | reverse complement strand
TCATATAACGGTAAATTTCAGAAATGCTTGAAACTTCAATATTTCGAAATTGAAGGACGCTAATTTACTCAAAATTGATACACCCCGGCTTACCATCTAGCGGTAGGTTTCGGAAAGGTGAAAAAACATATATTTAATATTTGCGCCGGGTATTTAATGTTCGGCTCCGCCCGAACTTAGACTTTCTTACTTGTTCAATTTGGCATAATTTCTTATTTTTCTCCTTGGCACATTTTGGCACTTTTTTATCCTCAATATGGCACCTCATAACTAAGGATAGTTGGCAGCCTAATTAACCTCTGGACTTCGTCCGTCAGTTCGTAAGGATGCATCCTGACGTGCCTGGGCGAGGGCTCTTCTGCAAGCAGTTGTCTATTTGGGTGACCACGTCTGTGGCTCTGTTGACATATTGGTATTATTTAACATATAACACTAACACTACACATACGCGGAAAATTATATCCAAATTTTGCCAAGTTATTTGAATTTAAAAGGAAACTAATTTTCTTCTTTAGAAATGTTTGCCTGTAATTTCTTTACAATTAGGTATTTATTGGTTACAGAGATTATTGTTACGAATCGCGACTTATACACCAAACTTCAAAATGCCTCTATTTCTTGCAAGATGCGCGCAAATGAGGCGGTANTCGTAAGGATGCATCCTGACGTGCCTGGGCGAGGGCTCTTCTGCAAGCAGTTGTCTATTTGGGTGACCACGTCTGTGGCTCTGTTGACATATTGGTATTATTTAACATATAACACTAACACTACACATACGCGGAAAATTATATCCAAATTTTGCCAAGTTATTTGAATTTAAAAGGAAACTAATTTTCTTCTTTAGAAATGTTTGCCTGTAATTTCTTTACAATTAGGTATTTATTGGTTACAGAGATTATTGTTACGAATCGCGACTTATACACCAAACTTCAAAATGCCTCTATTTCTTGCAAGATGCGCGCAAATGAGGCGGTAGAATGTCTCATCAACTTTTTACAAGATAAAATGGCAAACCAGTGGATTTACGGTTGCCAGACGTACTGATTTTATCAGTACAGTACTGATTTGTACTGAATTTTAAATTCTGAGCATACGAATTTGTAATCCGGTTCTTCCCACCGAGATTGGTACTCGGTAACTCGGTGTTCGGTAGTTTTTCTCATGTATGTTTTTGTTATATTATTTTATACCATTATATTATAATACTCTACGATTTTTTAAGGTTTTTAGAAATGCAAAAAGACAATTTTATTCCTGGTTGCACCAATGAATTTAAAATTTTTACAGTCTGATATTAAACTTGATTGGTGAAACTGGGATTCAGTTTATCATCAACAAATTTGAACAATTGAATGACTTTTGTCAACAACTTACAATTCTTTTTTCTCAATTCGCTGACATTGTAAAAGAGTTTTGCATACAAGGTTCGAGTTAGATACTCTTTTTTAGCCTTTGAAAGTTTTTTCGAAGCCTGCCGTTAAATGAGAATGAAGGAAAATTCTGGTCGATTCACTGCTTTAGGGCCAATTTCAGCTGAATATTTAAACATCCATTAAGCTTAAATTTGTATTGTTATTTAAATGTCATTAAGCTTTCGTTGGGTTTCAGATAAACTTTAATAAATTTTGATTGTTTGATACAAAAACAGGGTTGCTTATCTCCTATTTAAATAGTCAATAGTTGGCCATTTAAAAGCAGATTAGATGTTTGATTGGATTTTTGAAGTTAATCAAAAATCTCAACAAAGAAAACTAACAGTGAAATATTTTCGTTGTTTTTCTTTTATATATTAATTGATTTTCTGGAAAATATTCCAGTACTAAGATATGAAATTTATAATTATTATATTACAATTGATTTTTCCTTTTTTAATAAATGAATATCTAGAATTTGTAGGGATTCGATTCCATTTGTGGTTGAGTACGGACATGTTCTTTATTCGCTCCACACAAAAATCATATTTATCGTGTAATTAATATTACTTAACCATCGAAAGACATACTGAACTATTATTGGAGTTTTGTGTCGTCGCGAACTTGCCTCAGCAGTATAAAAAATCAAACCGTAATCGCAAAAAATACCTAAATT
>NW_016198536.1:0-2708 GCF_001687245.7 Rhagoletis zephyria | reverse complement strand
GTCATCGATCAAACTTATATAACGCGTACATTAATGTCGCGTGCCATAGCAGAACAGTTTTTTGGCTGTTTCATTACATCACATCATTGGTCTGATACTTGGTTGGCTAAAGGCATTGCTGAATATTTGTGTGGCCTGTATTCACGAAAGTGTTTTGGAAACAATGAGTATCGGGAATGGGTTCAATCGGAATTGGCGCGTGTAGTGCGCTATGAAGAGCAGTATGGTGGAATTATACTTGATTGTAGTCAGCCACCGGCTCCACTACCAGTGTCAAGTACGAATCCTGCAAGTGCGACTAGCAAACAAACAGAAATCGTGCATTATTTTCCTATCAAAAGTTTACATACGGTTTCGCCTAAATATGTCGAAGCAATGAGGCGTAAGGCTCATTTGGTTATACGAATGTTGGAACACCGCATCGGACAAGAGTTACTTATACAAGTGAGTTTTCTGTTTGTTTTTGTTTTATAATTTCCAATAAAGGCAAAAAAGCCGTTTCAACGTTCAATTTTCCCTCATACGATCGTAAAATCTAAACAATCAACTTGCATTTGCAGGAATTCAAATAATATACATGCATTCATATGCATATATATATGTATGTATATGTATGTTTCTTTAAATATGTTTTCCTCTCAGGTTTTTAATAAACAACTGGTGCTGGCTACTAATGCAGCGGTGACAAAAATTGGCTCCGGTTTATGGCATCACTTGCTTATTTCCACCAATATCTTTATCAAAGCTATTTTCACTGTAACTGGCAAAGATATGTCTGTTTTCATGGATCAGTGGGTGCGTACTGGTGGGCATGCGAAATTCTCTTTTACTTCGGTGTTCAATCGCAAACGTAACACAATTGAACTAGAGATAAGACAAGATTTTGTAAATCAACGAGGCGTCCGTAAATATAATGGACCCTTACTGGTACAACTACAAGAACTGGACGGCACATTCAAACATATGCTACAGATTGAAAATACTGTAGTGAAGGCAGATATTACTTGTCACTCGAAAAGCCGACGTAATAAAAAGAAAAAAATTCCACTATGTACGGGAGAAGAAGTCGATATGGATCTCTCTGCAATGGAGTAAGTATATGGTTTCCAAAGTTTTTTACCTACTTAGAAGGGGAATTACTAAATTGCATCTTTAATTTGACAGTGATTCACCTGTACTTTGGATTCGTCTAGACCCAGAAATGATTTTAATACGCGATCTAAACATAGAACAACCCGATTTTCAGTGGCAATATCAGTTGCGCCATGAGCGTGATGTGACAGCACAGTTTGAGGCTATAAAAGCCTTAGAGAAATATCCAACAAACGCAACACGTTCTGCACTAACGGATACGATTGAGAATGAACGCTGTTTTTATAAAGTGCGCTGTGAGGCAGCACATTGCCTTACGAAAGTGGCCAATCAAATGGTGACACAATGGAGTGGCCCACCGGCAATGTTGAATATCTTCAGGAAATTTTTCGGCTCATTTAGTGCACCCCATATAATTAAACAGAATAATTTTGCCAATTTTCAGTTATACTTTTTACAAAAAGTTATACCTNGCAATGTTGAATATCTTCAGGAAATTTTTCGGCTCATTTAGTGCACCCCATATAATTAAACAGAATAATTTTGCCAATTTTCAGTTATACTTTTTACAAAAAGTTATACCTGTCGCAATGGCCGGTGAGTATTTAGGATACATTTTAAAAGTAGATAATGGGTCAAGGTTTTAAGTCGGAAGTCCGCAGCATGCGTATAGGTTTTTTTTTGGCGACANTGTCGCAATGGCCGGTGAGTATTTAGGATACATTTTAAAAGTAGATAATGAGTCAAGGTTTTAAGTCGGAAGTCCGCAGCATGCGTATATGTTTTTTTTTTGGCGAAGACGATTTGGGACTTATTTTTGTTTCTAATTAAAATATCCAGCAAACAATCTCTTTCACCCAAATTTTTGACTTTCTTGTTTAGGCCTACGCACTTCGCATGGTATTTGTCCACCCGAAGTCATACGCTTTCTCCTGGATCTCTTTAAATACAATGATAACACGCGTAATCACTACTCAGATGTTTACTATCGCGCTGCTTTAGTTGATGCCTTAGGAAATTCCATAACACCTGTTGTTTCCGTCGCTCTACGTGGCACACCAATTACTTCGGATAGTCTTTCCGCAGATGCCAAGTATAAAAACTAATATTTATAAAATTATTTTGTAAAAATACCGTAAATATTTATAGACTCGTACTTGAAGAGGTCACTCGTCTACTCAATATGGAAAAGAACTTACCTTCATACAAATATATGGTATCTGTTTCTTGTCTTAAAGTGATACGAAAACTACAAAAATGTGGCCACTTGCCTTCGCTGCCGAAAATCTATCGCTGCTATGCTGCTTATGGCCAATATCTTGACTTACGTATAGCGGCTATGGAGTGTTTAGTGGATTTCGTAAAAGTAGATGGTCGTTGGGAAGATTTAGATCATTTGATTACACTGCTTGAAACAGATCCCGACCCAGCTGCACGGCATGCGCTTGCACAATTACTAATCGACAATCCACCATTTACGCGTGAGTCACGTAGTAGCCGCTTAGATCGGTCAGAGTTGGTAGAGCGATTGTGGTCAAATATGAAGTAAGTGTTTTTTTATTCGTACATACTTAGTACATGTGTATATACAATTTATTGAAATATCAAATATCACT
>NW_016198534.1:0-2708 GCF_001687245.7 Rhagoletis zephyria | reverse complement strand
ACGACACCAAGACGCAACTCCACGACTACGGCATGGACGAGGCGGCCAGTCAGCTGGGGGCGATGCTCGCCCTGGGGGCGCGGGAGTTGCTGAGGGCTGAAGAGCAGGCGAACTTCACCCTCGGCTTCGACTATCGAAGGCACTGGGCGCTGGCCATCAATGTCACGGAGACGTGTTACCGCGCGGCGATGGCCACCGTCGCCAAGCTGGTGCCGACGAAGTTTGCCGTCAATCGGACACTTGCCGTCGACGNACTATCGAAGGCACTGGGCGCTGGCCATCAATGTCACGGAGACGTGTTACCGCGCGGCGATGGCCACCGTCGCCAAGCTGGTGCCGACGAAGTTTGCCGTCAATCGGACACTTGCCGTCGACGCCTGGTTGACGTAAGTGCGGGAGTTTGGGAGTTTTAAATCAGTCACATCTAATCTTTCTCTTTCTTCCAGAAATGAACTCCCTGAATCGTACTACATTCTGCATCGACTGACGGGAAACGAGGTCTACCGAGAGCGGGCCTGGCGCCTGGTGGAGGCCATTTACGCGTACTGTCGAACTGAAGGCGGCGGTTTCACCAATCTGGCGAATGTGACCGTCTTCCCGCCGACGCAGGAGGACTACCAGACGTCCGCTTTCTTCTCTCATACGCTCAAGTTTCTGTGGTTGATCTTTGAAGAGGAGGAGGAGGAGTTAGATGATAAGCAGGGTGATAAGAAGAAAGGAAGGAGAGGAGGCGTAAGGTTTCCCCTCGATCGGTGGTTCTTCAACCAGCGAGGTCACCCGCTGCCCATCTGTGGCCAACATGAGCGGTACCCGAAGGAGCTGTGTAAAAGATGATGAACTGAATTGAATGTTGAATGTTTTTGCCGCTTGTTCTCCGGGCTAATTCCCGAGTTTGGACAGTGCATTTGAGCCGCTTTACTGTTAAGTTCATGAAACAAACCGAAGTTACAGTAAGAGTACCCAAAGCAAAGTTATCCGCAGTTTGATCTTCTGTTTGGAATTTGAAAGCGGCGGGCAACTACTAAAGGTGGTCACGTCGTCAGTGAAGGGAGCCTGAGTGAGGGACACTCTTCGCACGCAGACACACACACAAACACACACAGAACCAGATTCTAACTGTCAACATTTAGAAGCGCGACACATTCTGACTCAGAATTTCTGAGACAGACTGAGGAGCGGAGATAAGACAGAAGAAGAAACATCGCCTGAACGACACACAGAATTCTGCTTTTTCTGCTGCTGCTTCCACAACTGTTCTGTGTGTGTGAACTTTCAGTTGAGGAATATATCCTCATCACGGCACTGGTGTTGTTTACATCCCAACTGCTAGTCTCAACTAACGACAAAACAAAACACCACCACCACCACCACCGAAAGATGAGCTCGACACGCAAAAGCTTGAAGCCGCCGCCGCCGCCGCCGCCGAGACCATCAGGACCAAGGGTGGGAATTGAGTCCATTTTTCCGCTGTAGCAACACAGCCAACGCTAGAGGGCGCGTAACGTTGGCTGTGTAGCTACAGCGGAAAAATGGACTCGATTCCCACCCCTGATCAGGACGCTTCGAAGACATCAAAGCAGCGAAGGAGACCTACAGCGACCTGACCTACCAGATCCGGCGCCTGAACGAGCTGTACAATCAGCTGACTCCTCAAAATGGTAATCGGCGAGCCAGCAGCAGCAGCTCAAGAGACCATCAGGACGGCGCCCAGCGAGACCCGAAGGCGCTTCAGCAGCTGCGCGAGCTGAAGGCGAACCTGCGAAAAGACTACGGCCACCCGCGTGACATCCCACGGCTGGAGCGCCTCAAGGTGGTGGTGATGTTCGACGACCATAAGAAGCCCTTCTTCGACATTCGACTTCGACCTTTCTCGGGCTACCCTAGGGGCTACCCCTTCCTCATCGACGACAGTGAGGGCACCATTGCCGGCCTTTCCGTTGCCATCTACCAGAAGGTCTTGAAGGCAGTTCAGGAGGAGACGGAGGAGGAAGGGGAACAGTTTAGAGGCTTCGGAGAAGGCAACCACAACCACAACAACGACAGACACGCTGCTGAAGATCTGCTGGAACCGGTAAACATTAAGCAAGAAAATGTTGATGAAGAGGAGGAGCTGATTACCTTGGAGGATGATGACAGTGAGGATGAACCTTTCAACAATGAACTGCAGCAGGAGGAAAACTACAACTCGCAGGTGGTGATTCCACCGCCAGCAGCAACTGATAACAGTGCTGCTATTGTTATGCCAGAAAATGGCCCTGCTGCACTGGCGAATCCTCAGGCCAACATCGACGTCGCCCCTTCTCAGCTTCCTCAGCTTCCTCCTCCTCAACCATTGCCCCACAACAACAACAACAACAACAACAACAACAGCATCAACAGCATCAACAACAACACTGCCGAACAACAACGCCAGCAATCTGCTGTGAGTGGTTTGACTGTGAGCCAAGGACAGTCATCAGAGGCACCGTCGATTAAGTTGGAGCCAGCCGATAGCTCTATCGTCAATATTGGCCGAGTAAGTCACCCGCCGTCGAACCAGGCTCCCCAAACGGGTCATAACGAGGCACCAGCCTCCTCTGTGGCTGTTCCACCACCACCTGCAGCTGCCGGAGCTTCTCCTGCTGCTGCCAAAGAATCGAGTTCTTCTAATATCCGCGTTCTTCGGATGAACCCTCCAAGCACCAGCAACACCAACGTTGGCCCACCTA
>NW_016198533.1:0-2708 GCF_001687245.7 Rhagoletis zephyria | reverse complement strand
ATTTTAAAGTATCTGCTCTTACTGCCTATAAAAGCTAAGATAATAAGTAGATACAACTTAGAGATAAATAAATAAATAGTTAAAAAAAGGGGTTTCTCTTTAAACAAGACGTGGCAAAGCCTACTAGGTGTAGCCCAGGACTGAGTACAACCGACTGGAACAAACGTGCGAGCCTAGTGCCCAACCGCCTCCCGACGAAATACTTGACGGTGGTACCGGGGGGTTCGTACACAGTAGGAGGACAGTAGGAGGGTTAGTTCGGGTTAAAGTCCCACACTGACGGGTAAAGGCTTTCGATGCTTCCTCCTCGTAAAAAAAAAACATATGTATCTATGCACATACGTATCTATGCACATATATACATATGTACTTAAATATGTATATCAGCATTTTAGTTGAAAGTACCCTTCAGGGAAACCGCGGACTGGTGCATCTAGTTCCGTACAAGATCTTTATCGCCAAAAACGAACCAGTCCGATAGTAAGTAGATCCCCACCTGTTCAAAATCAGCGAAATGTGGTACTCTTAAAAAAACTATTTTATTTCTATTTTTTCATTAGAAATCTATATCTAAAGTGACGAATTTAGAACTGGCTCGGAATTATAGAAAACGGGACGCAGAACGAACTAGATCTTATCTGTCGAATTTAGAACTAGTTCGAAACTATCGAAAAAAGGATGCAGCGGGAGGCTTGTTTACTTTACATAGATATGTGTTTGGCGGATTTTTCGTTCAAATGCACTTTCATTCTGCACTTCGCAAACGCTATTTCATAGTTTGGTAATACAAAACAAAACTTTGTGTTAACATATTAACATCTTGGGGCCGTCTGGAATCTAACCAATAACAGCGAGCACCTCTGCAAAGTCAGCTACAGCCAAAAATATGTAAACGTACATTTCTTACAATCATTCAAACAAATTTAATTTCAAATTGAAAAAACGTTTCTTTGAAAATGATGTAAAATCGCACACGGAAGAACCGGAAAGATTGAAAAATCATAATACTTTTTTCTTTCGCCTGGCGATTTTAAAACTGGTTCGGAACTATAGAATTTAGAACTAGTTCGGAACTATCTAAAAAGGGATGCAGCGGGGGGCAATTGACACTTCCTAGGACATCGCCATGTTAAATTCGCCNACATCACCATGTTAAATTCGCCTGTTGTTTGTATGCAAAAGAGATTTATCGCGAACCAGTGCTGGATCTAAACGCACCAGTTCAGAACTAGAGAATTTCCCCACAGGGTACGTTTTGCTCGTCGCTCTCGTCATCCCTCCACTACATTTCTGTCCTTAGCTTTATTCAGATACCACAAATGTATATTTTCTTCGAAAATACTCATGTACTACCAGTAGAGTACTCTACTGTCAAATACCTTTTACTCGCAGTAGTTGCGGAAGGCAAAGCAAATACTCTACTCGTCTTGCTATTGATCGGTAGTTTACGTACGCTTGCAGAAACTGGTTTATGCTTACTCACACTTGACCCGAACGATGAAAGTAAAGGAGGGAAATTATTTGCGCGCCGATCGGATGTCTTGTTATGCCGTTTAAATGGAATTGCGCAGGAGTTTATTATGTACGTACATGAATGCATAATTCGTGTGAGCGCAGAATAAACAGTATACAGAAGACGCATGTCGACTATCGAACCAATTTGAATTTATGGCACGAGCGGTGAGGCAAGCAAGGGTATCACAAGCGGCGCTGCCTCTGCAACTTTAGCAGTATTTTCACTCGGCTGACGCTGTTAATTCCATCATCGCTATGACGACAAGATGTTAACTAACTTCGGTTTCCATCACGATCAACGTTGCCGTTTTGATACAATTGTATAATTTTTAATACTTCTTTTTCTAATTTGTAATATCTGATACTTTTNCAACTTTAGCAGTATTTTCACTCGGCTGACGCTGTTAATTCCATCATCGCTATGACGACAAGATGTTAACTAACTTCGGTTTCCATCACGATCAACGTTGCCGTTTTGATACAATTGTATAATTTTTAATACTTCTTTTTCTAATTTGTAATATCTGATACTTTTTGGTTTCCAAACGCCGTATTTTAATACTTTCGACTGGCAGAAATAAATTTTTGAAAACTATGAATAGTATTACTAGCGTAAAGGCAAATTTTTTTTCTTGTTATTTAAAGTCTCACAATTTATATGTAGATATTTATAAGTTTGATTTGGTAACTCTTATAGGGCCCCTAAACCACTTGCGCTTGCGTCGGTCGTTTATGTGGTGTATGGGGTCGTTTGTACTAAATTGCACAGTTATTGTGCTAAAATAAAAATTATTTTGATATTTTGCTCATGCTTGTGTTATTCGGCCCTATTCCCGAAACGACAGTCGTTCGTCGAAATTTGAGATTTTCATTGGCTTTATGAGGCAACCAGTGACATAATTCACTACAATTTTTATTCCTATTATCCCTTCGAAATGAAGTAGTATTGCAAACGCGTTAAAATCGCCGTTAATGTTTTTATTTACGACATAATTCAGCGAATGACTGTCGATGCGAACCACTTACGACAACCAGAATAGGGGTGATTGTACAAAAATTTGTGTTGCGTATGGCGACAACTGTGAAATTTTTAGTCTAGTCTTGATTTTGGTGTCCAGATCGTGCTGTAAAATATTACATTTTATGAAGCTATCAAAATATACAACACACATTCATATTTCTTGCACATATTT
>NW_016198532.1:0-2708 GCF_001687245.7 Rhagoletis zephyria | reverse complement strand
TCCAGACATGCAGCACAAAAGATTTCATTTAACGTTTTCTGAAAATTAAGCAGCTTTAAAGCAGAGACATTCGCGAGTAAGCATTTCACAATTGAAGAAAAAAATGCTGGGCAAAATTTTGACTTTTGCAACTTTGAGCAAGAAAAATGTATAATTTTTTTTATTTACTTTTTAAGCAAAAATTACAGCAATAAATTTTGCTGTTAATTTTTCATTCAGAAAAGATAAACTTAAAATTTGTATGTACTTTTTGCACGAAAAGTGCTAGAAAAATTCTGAAAAAATCTCAGTGACGAAAGGTCTCTATACTTCGATTAAGTTAGGTTGAGGTGACTGCTGAGCGAGGCATAACAGCCAGGCCAGATGATGGGCCCCTCGCCATAGCCATGCCATTCAGATCTCTTAACCCTTTCTAAACTCTTCAGTTGAAGTTAGTCTTTTCCAGCAGAGTGCAGGGCATTCACATATTAAATACCAGATTATATTCTTCGTCGCAGCAACTNTCTGATTTCTGATTTAGTACTTCCATAATATATTCTTTACTCCAATTTATTTTGTATGGAATGACCATAGTTTCAAGCCCTTGTATTTAGCCTCACTTCTGAGGGTAGACCATACATGATTTACTATCTCCTTTAGCTGTCCTCTGCTGCAATGGAAATCCCCCTTCTCGTCGGCATTCGAATGGCAGGGCTTCTGGAAGATCTTCTAATACAGCTTCCACAGAGAAAGCGCTGCCTGAAAGCGTTTATTAGGAAGTGCGATTCATTTTGCCAACTTGATATGTTTACAGCTGAGACATTTTTGTTTAAGGAAATGTTACCTTAAATAATAAGAGAAAATATTTGTTTAATTTGCTTATCAAGGGCTTAAGTATATTCAATACCCTTTAACTATCTGCAATTTTCTTAAAAACTTCTGTCTGATATTTGAACCCTTCGGTTACTTCCACTGGCGGTCCGAATTGGATAAATTGTGTTTTTTAAATATTTAATGGTTTTCAAGCAAATTTTTTTTTGATATTATTTTACAAAAATGCTGTCCACAGTTCTCTTATTTTTTTTTTGTTTAATTAACCAATTTTGTTAAAAGAAAATTTCTTTTCCAGTTTGTGTGCGTCATTTTGTATGATTTTTTTGTTTTTCTTGAGAGCTGCCGTTTAACTAAAACCATGTACGAGTGAATCAAATTTTCAAACTTTATACGGAATTTAGGTAAATTCAACAAATATTCATAAAAAATTTTTAATTTGTTAATATGGATGTTTAGAAAATTTAGAAAAACTTTTGTGGCCACGCAAACCTTATCACTCTTGAAAAAAAATAAGGAAGAATTTTTTAAATTAATAAAAAAATGAATTTGCTAATTTTATTTTGGCGTATTTATTTCAATAGTGCTATTGAGTTTGTACTACAATTTTGCTTTTCAGGAAAAATGGAAAAATCAGCAAAGTCTAAGCGGACTTCTTTTTCTACACTTCGCCAGGAATTGAACCCGTATTATCGATGTGCAAAGCCAACAACGCTAACCACTAAGATATGCGGACCCGTAAATCATTTTTCCTAAAAAACAAAATCGTGGTACAAAGCTTAGTAACACTACTAAAATTATTAAAAATATTTTTTTTAAATATACATAATTTACACTAAATAAAATCTCAAACTTTGTTCGAAATTAACATGCAGCTAATAGCTTAGTTAATTTTAGCGTAATAAAGTACAAGTTTGAAGTAGCTCAGTAGCTTTTGGTTGATTTTTGAAAATTGGTTGCTATAACATTTTTTTCTTTTTCCCATATATGTATGGAAAAAAGTCAAAAGAACGTGAAATAAATTTAAAAAATTATCAAGAATTTTGGGTCCCTTCAAACTTGCACACTGTTAGATATATTAAAATTAAGTGGGCTATTAAACTGCATGCTTGAAATTTTCGTACAATTTTATAATATTAAGAAGTTTGAAATTTTGATGAATTTTTTCTATATTTTGTACAACGTTTTATTTTTAATATTGAAGTGTCACAGTTTTAACTATGTACATAAAAAAAATAATTTTTTATTATGTAAAATTCTACCAATTTTTATTTTTTTTAAATGGTGGTCAGTTTTTCGTGGCCATAAGTGTAAGCAAATCGCATTGATTTTTAATAATTTTTTGGTTTGCGGTGAATTCATTGTGAAAGAAAATTTAAAAATAAAAATACAAGTAATTTTTAAGCAAAAAAACAAAACCAACTTCAATTCTCATATACAAATTTAAGATTATCATTAATTTCTTCCTGATGTGACGTCGGTTAAAAGAAATCAACACCAGTCTTTATAAATTGAACTTGGCACATGAAAGCCCTCAGCAAAAAGAAAAAAATATATATAAAAAACTGATGCACTTTTTAGGCGCTTAAAAATTACAATTTAACATACTAAAATTTACCAGACGATTGAACTACATACCCAAAATATTTTTTAAGATTCAGGTTAAAAAGATGGAAATTTTGATGAAACTAAAGTTTGAAAGTGTGATTCACATGGGGCCTAATGAATAAATACTAAGCAACTAATTTTTCTTAAAATGTCAAACCTTTTACATACTTAAATTTTTTTGAATAAATCGATATGTTTTTATTCATAAGGCCCATGATTTTGGTTAGTTGTAAAAAATAACAAAAAAAAATTTAAATTTAAAAACATTGTAACGGAAGGAAAGGAAGAGA
>NW_016198531.1:0-2708 GCF_001687245.7 Rhagoletis zephyria | reverse complement strand
TTCAAATTCGCGGCACGTTTTTCCATTTATTTTTTGTTGTTATATATTTACCTATGCATATACGTATGTTCATAGATATGTATGTATGTATGTATATACATATATTTATACGTCTTGCTTTTTTATTTCCAAATTTTTAATTCCTTTGTTTGCGTGTTTTTTTTTTTGGTCATTTATGCTATCTGTATATGTACATACATATGTACATAGGTACAAACAGTGATTCAAACGATGACCTCGTGCTGATTTTTTTTTTATATTCGTAATTTTTTTCGAACTAAATATTTTTCGTTATTTTTCTATAAAAAATATCGTCGAAGCTTTACCCAAAAAACATGCCAATCACAGTTTGAAACTTAATACAAAATGAAGGCAAACTAAAAAAAATTGCACTTCTTAATCTGTTTCTTTAGAACATTTTTGAGTTGGCTATAAGCCCATACAATTCTTGTCTAATGAAGTGCAAGTTTCAACCGGCTAAATCGCGCTGATTTTTGAGACTTTCTTTTTGAGACTACCTGCTTGTTCGTTTTTTTGTTTTATATAACAAGTGCAACAACTTACAAAACCTGTCGTTGATTTTTTTTAATTTTGTTGCTAACGGTCTCCCGCGTTTTATTTCATACGAAATTCATGCTTATATGAAAAAAAAGTGCAAAAATGCGCCACCAAAAAAAATTCTCTCGTTTGAAACTTGCACTTTATTAGACTAAAATTGCATAGAAAACTATATACCTGAAAATTTTCTAAAAATTCAGAATAAAAAGTTGAAATTTTAATGCAAATTTGTTGAATTTTCCTAAATTTTGTATAGAGTTTGACAAAAAAAAATTTGCTCGAAAAACGTTACGATATTTAAAAAAATCAACATGTGGTCATTTGTTTGAGTCACTGTATGTAGATATCGTTATCTTAATATAGAAAGGCCCTATCTCACATATTTGTTCCTTCGAATATAGTTTGAAAATTTTGGGAAAAACAAAACTCTACAGTTGCCAATTTCGTCGAAGTGCTAATTTTTATTAAACAAAATATTTTATCGAAAGCCTTAATATTTGTTTTCAATTTCTATTAGATAAGTATGTTGTAAGTTAGGGCCTTTCCATATTAAGGTACTGATATATACGTACAAGTACAAACCACTTTGCTGATCTTCTTCTTTCTTTTGCTCATTTATTCATATGTACATGTGCATGTGTGCACACTAAGATTGTTTTTTGTTTTCAAATTTTTTGTTGTTCATTATCTATTTAACGACAAGCCGGTATTAACCAGTTAGTTTAGACGCATTCGCCAACACAATTTGCCAGCAACTCCATCGTCAACGCCACAATCAAGACGATGAGCGCACCCAATAGACAAAAGAGCGAAAAGCGAAAATCAATGCAAAGAAGAAGCAAATATGAAATCATTAATAACCAATTAATGGCAGACCGTCTACGTTGGGAGTACTTAATATTTTTTTTCCAAAAAAAAAGTACTGAAATAAAAAGAAATTTTTAGTATGACGCAGAAATATTGGCGCTAAAATCTGCTGTACAGAACATGACATTTTAGTCAAAGCTTTCGAAGATATCGCAAAATGAAGTGAATTAAAAAAAATCGTAAAAATACCAAAAAATGAGCAGATCAAAAAATTAAGTAGCTACAGTTTTATCATTTGAAGAAAAGGGTTTCAATCGAATTTCATGAAACGAAAAAAGTGAAAACAAAAATTTTCTTTTAGATAGTTTTTTTTTTGAGGTTTTTGCACGCGTTGCCATATGGCGTCAAGAAGATTGATCATTTCCATTAAACGTTTGGGTCACTTTTACGCTTTTTTCAACTGACTATCACTCCATGACCAAGTTTGGCAAAGCCTATAGCACCAATCGTCTGCAAAAAAAAACATGAACAATTCCCAAATAATTGCTGTAAAATATCTGCATCACCCTTGGAATCAACCTGTAACTGCTATTTATGACGGCATCAATGATCTGGTAACATACAGAATTCATTAAATGTTATCCTAATCAGCTTATTATCTTAGTAGAAATATCTGTAGCATAGCGTCAGTAGAGGGAGTGGTTAATTTTTTGGTGTGGAAGGTTTCACACAATTGACGTCAAGCTGTGGTTGCTAAAATAATGACTAAAAACGGAAATGATAAAATTAAAAATTAATCGTTTTTTACAAAAATCTAATGAAATTAAATACAGCTAAGTATTAAGTAATGTATGGTGGAGTTTAAAACCTTGTAGCACACCTCACACCCACTGAAATAGAAAGATCACGGACACAACTTCTTATTGGCATCCCTGTTGTTGTTGTTGTATCAGCCCAGATCGGCTGATATCTCAGTCGTTGTCGTCGAGTTCCACTAACGGCAGCCCCAAGAAGCGTGCAGCCTCTATGGGGTCAGTCCATAGGGACGACGCCGTTAGGGTTGTGGGGTTTTCCGGGCATGCGAAGAGATGTTTGGAGTCGTGTGGGGTCTCTCCGCATGCCGGACATTCGTTCGGCACATTCGCATTTAACCTAGACAGGTAGGAATTTAGCCTGCTGCAGTAGCCAGAGCGAAGTTGGGCTATTGTCATTCTGGTCTCCCGAGGCAGATGGAGCTCCTTCATGTCGATGTCCGGTGTTTGTGTGCCTAGAAAGGCATTCACAGGTCTTGAGTCTACATAACTCGAGACTGCGTCCCTGTGAATGCCGTTCAGGGCCTGTCT
>NW_016198529.1:0-2708 GCF_001687245.7 Rhagoletis zephyria | reverse complement strand
CTGGTCAAAGTAAAAAGTTTCTATTATTTCTTCCACCACTGTATGTATAAAAACCCATTTAGTTGACACGTTTACTAATATTCGTGTAACCGATACCCACGCATGTCATCAGTACTTTTTGCGCCCCTGGCAGTGCATCTTGTTCATCGTCACTTTTTGGATTTTCCAACTTGAATGTTATAGAAAAGAAGTCGCGCAAATTTTGCAGAAAGTGTATGGTATACGTGGAAAGTGGACCTAAATAGGGAGACTTATTAAAGAGCTATGTATATTGAATAAAACATCATTTTACCAGTCAAGAATTTTGAAACATTTTTCTGACTCAACGCCATGAATAGAGTAACAAGCCACTGATACGAAGAGTCGCAGCAACCTCCGCGATAAATTTCATCAAGCAACTTCATCGCAGCTTCACGGCCCAAATCTTCAGGTACTGACGGATCGTTTCCCTGCTCAAGTAATGCTTTTATATTTTTAATATTTATAACATAGGGAAAACATACATCATCTTTGCTATTTGATATGCTTTCTGCGGCGTAACTAACATCGTCTGTCGTCTCTGCTATTAAACAAATACCGAATCCAGGGGAATTACCAGACATTTTACCACGATTCTGATCTGTGTAGATGTACACGTCAGGCAAAAACTTTAGCATCACTCCTTTTGCTGCTTCAACCGTACGATTAGCCATTGCTGGCGATACTTTGCAAGCGTATACTGTGCCGCGTATTCGTTTTACCATGCCTTGTGATTGTAATTGCAGTGCCCGCAAATTTTTTCGCACAGGACATCGAAATTGGATTTCACCACCGCCAAGAGGAGGGACACCTCTACGTACTACTTTTAGCTCTAGTCCATCATCCACAATTAAGAAACGTTTTAAAACAGGTAGCGCTGACCCTTTAATGTGATCTATGGATGGCGAATCTTTGCTATTTGTAACACCTTTTAGAGTTGCGTTAATTGGGTTTTTACAGAATGGGCCAAGGGCTATCAATGCATCCAAAAAGTAGCCTATACCACGATACACGCAACAGTCGTGTTGCAATGCACCGCCATATAACAAACCTGGTGTGAAGAGTATTGAAGTTCCCGATGGATTAAGTTCAATTTTGGTCCCATTTGTTAGTTTATCAAGTAGCCGTATGAAACCTATTTCGTATTCTCGTAGACCAGGAGCCTTATCATCATCTAAATTAATATGTGTAATTTTCACAGGTTTTCCACTAAGGCAGGAAAGTATAAGTCGCTGAAAATATAACACAACCATCCGGTTCAAAATAGTGTACGAGTAATATTTTTCCAAGTTCACCTGTTTCAAGAAGTTGCTGCCTTTATAAATTAAGCTATTTCCCTCTTGTGCTATAGGTGGCATATTTTTACAATCTGTTTAATGTAAATTTTTCAAAAAATTAAAAACTGTAAAATTGTTTATATCTGGGGCACGTGTATTCAAACGTCAAAGCGAGTAAACAAACGAGGTTTGGCAGCACCGACAAGAAGTCCAAAAAAAAATCGATTATGACATCGACACATACACATACAATTTGTTTAATTCTCGACACATCATCGATGTCTATAGAGTGGAACGATTAAAAGTGAAACTTGGAAAAGTAGGTTTTTTCCCTAACAATCCGGACCGGATCCGGTAATTAGAGAATAGCGAAAAGTTTGCTATCAAAAGTGAAACAAAGTCCAGAAGTACAGGAACGCAAAAAATCACATTTCGTGCCCAGTATTTGAGAAACAGGTGATTCACGTGGTTTTTGTCTCTTAAATGCAAACAGTTGGTAATTGAATTTCGGAGTAAGAGTCCGGGTAAAACTTCGTCAGAGTGCACCACGCTTTGAACANTCACTTAAATGCAAACAGTTGGTAATTGAATTTCGGAGTAAGAGTCCGGGTAAAACTTCGTCAGAGTGCACCACGCTTTGAACAAAATGACTTTTGTGGGAGGGTAGAGGGGGTCCTACACATCACAAAATTTCACCCAACAAAATGTACGATAACAAACCATTTCAAACAAAGGGAAATCTTTAGCTGTTTGTATAACGATTTAGGGGTGGGGGCGGAGGGGGGGCCGTGGATCCCCAAACCCCTCCTAAACGAAGGAGGATGAACGCCGCTTTATGAAAAGTCACCCCTCATCATACCTGCTCCCCCCCTAAAAACCCCTTGGGAGCTGTTTTAAAATAGGGCAATTTTAGATTTTTGGCAAGTAAAAAACAAAGTTAAACTTGCGTCCGAAGAAGGGGGGCTGAACACCCTTTGCAGAGAACACCTATCTGCGTAGGCGGCCTTTGGCCGCGCTTAGGGATTATAACCCTTNACTTGCGTCCGAAGAAGGGGGGCTGAACACCTTTTGCAGAGAACACCTTTCTGCGTAGGCGGCCTTTGGCCGCGCTTAGGGATTATAACCCTTTGTCGTAGATTATTGAGAATAGCGCAGATTAAGCCAATAGATAAATGATAATCGAAATAAAATTGAAAAATTGTCGCTGAAAGTAAAAAGGTGTTCGCACGAGGCGATTTTGCGGAAAAAAAGTTGAATGGCTAAATGTTGGCTGGCGACCAGCTTTGTTGAAAGCGATTAAATGAAAGGCCGTTCAACCAAAAATAGAATGCAAAGTTGGACAATGCAAACGCCTTTTTATGGCGAATATTTTGATATTTTTTTTAAATATTTTTATTGAGCTTTGTACCACGA
>NW_016198528.1:0-2708 GCF_001687245.7 Rhagoletis zephyria | reverse complement strand
CTAGCAAATATTACTGCTATTATAACTACTCAAAAATGGCCACTTTTTTCACCCTAACTTCAGCATAAGAGAAGAGAGGGCCGAGCTTCTGATAACCGAAATGAAATGATATGAGTGTGTGTGTGATGACCGAGGTGAGATTAGACAGAAAAACAGGTAATTTATAGACTACTTTATTGGCACTTTATAAATCGCACGAACCTCACACACACACACACAGGCATCAAATTGATATTAGTTAGTATTTTTTGCAGATGTTTGTCCTGTTTGCGGGAATTTTTGTATTTTTTTCAAAACAGGTGAAACAGATAGTTTTTTCTTTTGAAACGAATGATTAATCATTAGGCAGCGACTTTCTGGTTTTCCTGATATCTCTTGTTCTGGATTTCCATTGTCTGACTGTCTCTCTGGTGGTGATGATTGCCATCATCATCTTCTTCTTTTGTTTCTTTGAGATGTTCATTAGGCACAAAAAAGCAGTGCTTGCATATATCACTCCTTACTAGTCTTGTGACTTACTGCAGCCGTGCTACAGCTTTTTTCCTGCCGTTGCTGATACTCAAACCCTTTTGTTGTTGAGCAATCGAAAGGGGTTAAGAGTGACTGGCGCCAAGTGCTCTGCTCTGGTCATTAGACTTAGACTCAGTACCGGTTTTTTGCCTTTTGCAAAGACCACGACTGTGTCTTTCTTGATTAATTGTCACTCTCTGGTATCAGCACACAGGGCGATTCTTATGCAAATGTCACGACTGTTTTCTTTTCAGACTGATTCCTTTTTTGCCTTTTTTTCGCGAACTCCTTTGCTTTGAAATCAGTGCCCCTTTCCAATCAATCGATCACACTCTTTAGTGTTCTTCTTTTTTGACTGCAATTAATGATTGCAGAGACTAACTTTTGATGAGAGAGAAAAGGAAGAAGAAGCCCTTTTAATTGCCCCTTCCACTGTTTCTGAAGTGATCTTGAAGGCACTTTTCTCTTCTTTTATTTTGGGGTCGCAATAAAATAGTTTGCAAGCTCCTCTTGTTCTAATTCTTAAACTGTCCTCATTGATTTTCTCCTGTACCTTCTTCACTGGTATTGATCGATGCCTCTTACTCGATTGTGGCCATCTCTGCTGCTGCTGCTGCTGGTGATGATTAGATCCTGGTCTGGCCCATTTGAGCTGAGCCGAGTCAAGCCATATTTATGCTAATTAAAGTCAGCTTACAACTGTGCACTGTACTGGGCACTGTTCGGTGCACATTCCACCTTGCCTCTCTCTTTGAATTGGATTTGGCCAGCAGGCAAACAAATGTGGCGGCGGCGGCGGCAGCAGCAACAGTGGCCCCAAATTGGACAGAGTGCAATGTGTGGTGGTACCGTAATACTTTGTCCATATCTTTACCTCGGTAAAAGGCGATTTGTCCCCCTCCTCTTTCTTCTCTCTCTTTCTCCGCTAATAGGCTTAACTCTAATGTGATCTATTCGATCAGTCTGTCTGTCTGTCTGAAAGATACTGTTGTTGTCCACTTGCTCTCTTACTATGATCGTTGCCCATCTGTGTGTTCAACCACACTTTGTGCACATGTTCCTTCTCTCTGTCGTTTAGATTTCTTCTTTTGAGGGGAATAGTAGCAGATTCCAGTTTGATGTTCTACCTTGTTTCAGCAGCAGCAGCAGCATAAAAAGATGACAAATTGATCAGCAGTATCTTCCTCTAATGGACGTGCCTTTTTCTCTCTCTTTCTCTCTCCCTCTCTAATCCTCCCTCTTGTTGGGCCCTAGGTGATTCTCTCTCCTGTTACGTGTTTTATGGCTCCCATTTACCACTACCACTACCGTTCAGACTATTGATTGTCTGTAATCCAGTTATAATTAATTACCTTGTTCCCTTGTCCTCCTCAGTGTGTTTGTGTGTGACACGCGGTCCAAGTTCAGTCTGTCTGTCTGTTTCTCTCGCTTTTATTTCATTATTTTGCTGCTGCTGCTAATCCTCATTCTTTTCTTTTTGTGCTGATGATTCAGTGAAGCGAGCAGACACCAAGTTCCCTTCCTTTCTCCTTCAGTCGCCTTCTTTTTTCCCCTCCACTGAAACTCGATGATCCTCGATGATCTCCCCTTCTTCTTCATCGAGGTTCATTCGAGTGCACTGGATCGAGCGAGGCTATTTAACAGACTAAAAGAAAGAGCGAAACCGTATCGGATTAAGTGAATAGAGGAAGGAGAGCGAGCTGATCAAAGAACAGTCTGCTGCTGCTGCTGCTGTCGGTAGCTTTCTTTACTCTTTATACTTTGTATTTTTATTTATTACATACATCAAAGCCAATTGTGTGTGTGTATGTTTGAGACCTTGTCGGCAACCTTGAGAAGAAAGAAAGAGAGAAAAGGGACTGACTGCTCGAGTTTGCCACTACAAAACCGGGGGCACCCTCCTCCTTCTTTGGTGACAGCTAATGAGCTTTAATGTGACCGTCAAGCGAAGAAGAAAAAGAAGAAGAAAGCAGACGACGACAGACTAACTGACTGGCTGAAAAAAAGTAGCACATTCTTCAGGTATTTTACTTCTTCTTCCCCTTCAGGTAGCACCATTGAGATTATCTTGTCAGGCAGAAAAGACGGTGGTGGTGAGCTGATCGGTCAGTAAAAGTGTGCGCCAGTTTTCTTCCCGTCTCTCTGTCTGTGTCTTTCCATTGTGTCTTTGTAATGCTCTCTGTCTCAATGGGCCGAGT
>NW_016198527.1:0-2708 GCF_001687245.7 Rhagoletis zephyria | reverse complement strand
TTGAATACACCGACACAAAAAAAAAATGGTGTGTGCTTTTAACCAGATCCACCAAGGGACATGGGACATTCATTTCGACCCACTGAATACGAATATGTGTAAGAGTCAAACGGACCTCAAATTCAGATTCAGCGCGTCGAAATACATTTCGGTTGTTGTTGTTGTTGTTATAGCGGCTACAACAACCCCGCCCAGATCGGTTAATATCTCACTCGTTGTCATCAAGTTCCACAAACGGCAGCCCTAAGGCGTGCAGCGTCAATAGCGTCGGTCCACAGAGACAAAGGCGTTAGGGTTGTTGGGTTTTCGGGGCATAGGAAGAGATTTTTCCAGTCATGAGGTGTGTCTCCGCATGCCGGACACTCATTCAGTAGGTGGGTCTGGTTAAACACACACACCACTTTTTTTGTGTGCCGGTGTTATGATGTACTTTATCGAATTATAAGTTTCCACATCGTTTTATGCAAAAAAAAAATAAATATACCTATTTAGTTACGGCTTTTTTGCATTTCTATACATATTAAGGTAACGATGTGTATGTAGGTACTCGAATTGAATGTCGTTGACAAAAACTGGTTAATCAAAAATTTACTTCTTAGTTTAAGGGGAAGATTGGTCCTTTTTAAAAACTTAAATTTATCTCAAAACCTAGTCAATTTTATTTGTAAACAACCAAAATGATTTAGTAAAAATTCAAAAAGTTAGAAAAAATTAAAATTAATTAAAATTGCATACCCATAAAATCACCATGTACATACATACATATCGCACACCGTCTTCAAAAGAGTCACAACTGAAAATAATACGTTCGTCAGAAAATGCGAAAAACTATTTCGTAGCATATGGGCAAGGGTGACTTTACCTTANAATTAATTAAAATTGCATACCCATAAAATCACCATGTACATACATACATATCGCACACCGTCTTCAAAAGAGTCACAACTGAAAATAATACGTTCGTCAGAAAATGCGAAAAACTATTTCGTAGCATATGGGCAAGGGTGACTTTACCTTAGTTGTTTTAACAGATTATAACAAAAATTTGCTCCAGCTTTTGCTGAAAGGTAAAGACAAAGCTCTGCGTACATTTTTAGTGCATAATCTCAAAAATGCTAAATTTGTGACTCTTTTGAAGACGGTGTGCGATATGTATGTACATTAGACTGCATCACCAAAAAAAGTTGCGATTTTTCTGTCAGGGTTACAAAATCTATAATATTTTAAGACGTCCGCCAAAATATTTCGGAAAAATATTAAGATTTAAGTGAGCTGGACCGATTTGAAAAAACCTCCAAAAATGGAGTTTTTTATGAATAAAAATAGTTTGTTAAAGAAATTTTTGGAAAAAGTCCCCTCAGATGACAAAACAGATTAAGCTTAAAAAATCTGCATAAAAATATTTAAAAATCTTTTCAACGGAATCGTAAGAATGAGATTTTTGATTCAGTTTTTTTTACTTTTTTCAAAGATTGATTTAAAAAATACTTGAATAACTGGGCCAAAACTATTCTTATGGGATCTCGATAGAAAGGTATAAGGGACTATTTAAAATGTTGTGCTATCGTTTTGTCGCGGGCCGTACATGTTCTACTGCATTGTGCCCCAGCTCAGTGGTTCCCTACTTCCTTGCTCGCTTACTATATTGTATGTTCTTTGCCACTCTTGATACCAAAAAAGTGAGAATGTGATTTACATGCAAACACGTTTTTCGTTTTTGGTTGACTATTTCTCGGGTTTGTTCATATATTGTAGAAAACTAAATGGTTCCTTACGTTACATACGTCCTTAAGATATAGATAAAAATAACGGAAACCAAGAATCGATGACCTTTTTGAACCATAAAGTTAAAAAATCCGGTGTGAAAAGCGGGGATTAGATGTTTGGCACATATTCATGAATCTGATCAAGTAGTAGGTAGTAGGATGAACAACGTTAGGAATGTCTCCCTCATTTGTAGCTCGGTCCTGATCTATGTAGCTCCTTTGAATTTCTCGTGACGATTTTTATTCGGTAGCAAATTCCTACACATTTCCATGAATGTATGTATGTTATGAATGCTTGCACTTTTATGCCGCTTGGGTTATCAAATCGTTTAGTTATTTACCCTTTATAAAGTGCAGACGGTGCTACTTTACGAGTATAAACTTTTCTGCAAACTCTGCATGGTGTCCAATAACAAATATGTACATATGTACCTATGTATGTATATGTATATTAAGATACGTTAGGATGGACCACTCTCAATAAAAAAAAAATGGTACTCTTTTTCCATCGGAAATATAAAAAGAATTGTATTTAAGACATTCCTAAAAAAAAACTCGCAAAATTTTTAAGATTTACGTGAGCTGGACCTATTTGAAAATACCTCAAAAATAGAATTTTTATAAAAAAAAATTGAAAAGTCTGCGCAAAATGTATAAAAATTTAAAATAATGAGATTTTTAGAAGTATTTTCAAATCGGTCTGGCTCACGAAAGTCCTAATATTTTTCCGAAATATTTTGGCCGAAGTCATAAAATATAATAAATTTTATAATTCCGGGGGAAAACCGCAAGTTTTTTTTATATGTGTATCACCTTAATGCACATATGTATATTTATGTATAATTTAAAGTTAAAAATAAATAAATTGGTATGCATTCGAGCATGAGCGAAAGATTCGAGTTCATAATAAATAATAAACACGATATTCATTTTGAGCCTGAC
>NW_016198525.1:0-2709 GCF_001687245.7 Rhagoletis zephyria | reverse complement strand
CGATGTTTGGGCCTCGGAGTGTGCGTACGTCTAAAACACTGGAGGCGTGTTTTCCGTCTATCACAATATGATCGATTTGGTTTCTCGCTTTTCGATCCGGAGATCTTTTTATGCTTGAACCTAGTACTGCATGCTACCATGTTTCGGGCCCTGGTGAAGTCGATCAGCTTCAATCCATTGTCGGACGTTTCGTCGTGGAGGCTGAATTTTCCGACGGTGGTTCCAAAAATCCCTTCCTTGCCCACCCTGGCATTGAAGTCGCCAAGCAAGATTTTGATATCCTTCTCTTCCGTCGGGGAATTGGCGCAGATGAGCGAGATGTTGAAGAATCTCGCTTTGATGCGGATTGTGGCTAGACGCTCGTCCACCGAGGTGAACGGCAGTACTCGGCGACGGAGTCTCTCTCCCACCACAAATCCAACTCCGAATTTGCGCTCCTGTACATGGCAGCTGTAGTATACGTCGCTAGGCCCCAGACATTGCTTGCCTTGCCACGTCCAACGCATTTCTTGGATGGCAGTGATGTCAGCTTTTGTCATTACGAGGACATCAACCAGCCGGGCAGAGGCACCTTCCCCATTAAGGGTCCGGACATTCCAGGTGGATGCCCTTAAATCATAGTCCTTTAAACATTTGCCGTGGTCGTCCTCATAAGGGGGGTCTCATCCGAGGCTTTGCCTTGCTTCTTCACTGGAAGTGGTTTTTACGTGGCGGGTCCCAAACCCAGCGCACAACCCATTGCCCATTTATATGCAGTTAATTATATGTAATATGAGGTAGACAAAGAAATTTAAATTTTAAATAAGAAAAGTAATATAAACAAAACTGGTTGAATTAAGGCGCTTCTTTTATTTCTGCCACTTGTATAATGAACTTCTTTCAACCAGAAAATTAATTTTTTGATTTAATTTTTTTTGCATCGAGCTTTTTTCGACATACCTTAAATTACTTTATCAGATATGTACACGCTAAAGTATTATTAAATGCATATAAATTTAAATACTCTATTTCGTTTTGTTATTTATGAAATAATTTTCACTTTAAATAAAAAAGTACGTTCCAAACCCATTTACTTATTATTTATTTCGTAGTAGGAGAGCTTCTCAAACCATATTGAAGCATTTTTTTCGATTTATGTTTTCGAAAAATAATAAAAATCTAAATCCCGGGACTGATCCCGGGATCCTAGGGTTGAACCAGCGACATCCCGAAAAACCCGGGATGGTAAAAATCGAAAAAATTAACATCCCTAATAGAGACACAGAGACTCAATATGTGAACTATTTTGGGATTTGAGAGATTTTCAGGATTCTTGGGACTTATCGATATAACAATAGATATTCTTATAGGCTTTATTATCGATGTTTTTATCGATTTTGTTATCGAAACCAGTATCGATATTGTTATCGATTTTGCTATCGATATCTTTGGAACTTATCGATATAATAACCGATATGTCTGTCGATTTTGTTATCGATTTTGTATTGGGTATTTTTAACGATTTTGATATCGATTATTTATTAATTTTGTTATCGATGTTTTTATCGATTTTGTTACCGATTTTTTATCAATTTTGTTATCGATATTTTTATCGAATTTGTCATCGATATTTTTATCGAATTAGTCATCGATATTTTTATCGAATTTGTCATCGATTTTGCTAGCGATATTTTTATCGGTTTTGTAATCAATATTTTGTTGGATGTTACTGTCGATTTTGTTATCGATAGAAATGAAAACGAAAATAAAGAAAAACAGAATGACGTAAATGTAATTAGAACGAACGGGGTAGAGGTAGAGATCTAGATAGAACAAAACAAAAAAGGTAACCTTAAGCAAAAGCGGATGTATGTATGTATATTGGTTATAAGACAAAATAGATATGTAACGTAAGTATCATTTCACCAGTGTGGCCCAGGCGCACTTACTTTTTTTAATGCAGGCTATTTTTCGTGCACCATTTGAGATGTGAATAAAAACGCCTATGTATATATACTCGCGTACTTGGACCTAATAAATATCTTCTATATGTATATTTTTCTATTAAGTCAATTTAATTTTTCTACAGAAATATTTCTATAATATTTATTAGGGGCCGTTTTCTCAATAAATTTTAAAGTTTATATGCGTTTTAAATACAAATTTCGTTTTGAAAAAAAAAAAATATGTTTGAAGGGCAGATAAGTAGCTTAAGAAAACGGCGCTAAACGTTTTCCACATTTTCCTCTTTAACCAATTTCTTGAACCTCCAGTGTTATTATATATGTATGGGTAAATACATTTGTACATATGTATGTACATATCTGTGGGCCATCCGGAATACTTACATAAGCAAGAAGTACAGCGCACATATGAATTTGTGCAAATACAAAAGTATGCGCAGAAATGTATGGATACAGAAATTGCTTGAGTGCATTGCCGGCTCATTGAATTGGCCGGCATATTCAGGTGTGCTTAAATCTAGTAAGGTGCAGCAAGTGGTCGACCAGCCGNAGTAGTAGGTCGCATGAACAGCCGACAAACCGATAGGCCGGCAGTTGCATGCTTAGATAGCAGCAGCAACTTTCGCTCTTTCAACCATTCAGCTTTCCCCCAGAAACTCTTTTTACTTCTTGTTATGAAACTTAAGTAGGCTTGATGTGCTTTAAGCTCGGCTAGTGGCTCGTTTTTAGTGATTTTCTGAATAATTTAATTCGAAAGAGCAGCGGA
>NW_016198524.1:1607-2709 GCF_001687245.7 Rhagoletis zephyria | reverse complement strand
CAAGCGGGAGAAAGAGCTGGGGATGTGTCAGTCAGTCATGTGCAGAAATTGTCTTTCACTGATCTTTAATGAGTTTTGATTTTAAATTGGCTTTAGTGGACTTAATAAACATGTTTTCATACAGGATGGAACCCTCGGCTTCCATCATAATGGGTTATTAGAATTATATCATTTTTAAAAAGAAAGCAAAGTTAACCAACCATAAGAGATACTTGCCGGAAAATGTTCTAAAAGTCCCTTTGCGATAAAAACCGTGTAATGTACTGACGGTCGTCAAGACTATTGTAGTCTCCCTCGTTCGTGGAAAATTTTGGATAGGTATCATTCAGTACGTCAAATTAAAAAACATTGTTTGGGTTAGCAAGATTCGCGTTTAATTAAAACAAAAAGGTCTGCATAATCTTGCCAAAAACATTTGTTATCCCTAAAATATCTAAAATTTGTCCAACTAACTATTAAATATATTTTAAATGAACCAATTTATTCTATTGATGACTTTGTTGATGCTGGTGTTGTTTTTGACTCAGGATTCACCTTTGGTAATCACATATGCTATACTCTTTCGAATGCATATAAGAATCCAGCATCTCCGCGAAGACGTGCGAAATAACCCTATACTAGGAAAACTATCTTTAACTCTTTTGTTCAAAGCTAGAATATGCCTCAGTTGTCTGGAGTCTAATTTATAGTTGCAAGCTTAGAGATTTAAATTTTCTTTAGTGTAGAAAACACGCCAATTCCCATATTTTGTTTATGACTTGATTGCTGGCTTTATTGATTGTCCGGAATCGTTTGAGCATATCGGTTTCAATATTCCTAGCAGAACATTAAGATGTATAAATAATAATATATAAATAAATAAGTAAGTAAATAAAATAAATATATTCTTTAGCTGGAGCTAATTATATATACATATATAGAGTGTGCATATTTTGAATTCCTAGATTTTTCTAATATCTTTGTCAGAGTGCACAATTTAAACATGTTAACGATTGAAAACTATTTTCGTTTCAGGTACAGAGGAAAGAAATCTCCAGATGCAATACTCGCTGAAATTTGTTGGTGGTATAAAAACACCTTTGAAGAAGAGGAAGACGAGGAA
>NW_016198524.1:1411-1504 GCF_001687245.7 Rhagoletis zephyria | reverse complement strand
TTTTCATAACTAACATTTCAAAATTATATTTTTTGAAATTTTTTTATAATTTCTTTTTCAATGTTTCTTCAAAACCAACACTGGAAAAATTGG
>NW_016198524.1:0-1227 GCF_001687245.7 Rhagoletis zephyria | reverse complement strand
ATTATAGATCAACAAAAAGCAAAAAAAGACTTAGTTTTGTGGAAAATATGTTCAAAAAGCATGAATAAAAATTCCAACATTTTGCTTCATAAGCACTACAAAAATTTTCTAAATCAATTTTTTTTTAATTTTTATTGTTGCACAGGTCTCTAGCATTAATTTGGCTTTAACAGATTGAAAAAATATCAATTNTTTTTCTAAATCAATTTTTTTTAATTTTAATTGTTGCGCAGGTTTTTAGCAATAATTTGGCTTTATTAAATGGATTGAAAAAATATCAATTAGTCGACGAGTTATAGCCAAAAAACCATATAAACAATATGCTGAAAATCGGCATTTGACTGCAAAGTTCGAAGGTCGATTAAAAAAAAATTCGAACTAACATAAACAAACGCCGCGATACGGGTCTTCTAATTTAGCCTCTATTTTCACCCCTCACTCTCAGAATCGACCTAACTTTTGCTAACCTGAATTTGTTCCACAGTGTAATTCTATTCTAGTATACTGTAAGATTTTTTGTAATCATAGGCTCAATAAACACCGAAGAATTTCAACTTTGGAGGTGATTGAATAACCTTAATGTACTAAGATATGGCTGATCACATCAAAATATGGAGGATTTTAGATGAAAAGATACTATCTGATCATCGATTCCTAAATTTTAGTTAGGCACTGATACCAATAAAGTCATTCCTCGACACCGACTGGGACAATTTTTGGGTTGCAGCATGGCCACGATTTTTTGGTTGATTGTGGAAATATGAACGTTAAAAGAAGCAGGTAGCGAAAACGGTCCCATGGTGGATCGCTGAACTAACCACATTTCCTGAGTAGGGTATTCAAAACCCCGGATATGATATCGTGCAGAAGTATTAAAAGAGGCTAATTCGTACGTTATAATTACAAAAGACTTTTAACTGCCCACAGTTGTCAGAAAAATTAAATCATAAAGAAAATTTAATTTAAAAAATTTAAATAAATTACAGAAAAAATTTATTAAATAGGTTTAAAATTAAATGAAATTAAAAAATATGTTTCGATTTAATACGATATAACCTAAAAATTAAAAGAAAATTAAATTATATATTATATTTAAATATTAAAATCTAAAAATTCTAAAAATAAATACATATGTATGTACATGTAATAAGTAAGTATTAAATGAAATTTAAAAAAATTTGTAACCAGTGTTGCCGTTTTAGCCCTTTGGTGGCTAAATTTGGCTAC
>NW_016198523.1:0-2709 GCF_001687245.7 Rhagoletis zephyria | reverse complement strand
CCACTGACCACGAGGCAATAAAACTAATTACAAATAATATCAGATTATTAAAACAATTGTATGGTTTCTATTTGGAAGTCAGGAAGCAGCCACGCATAACTTTTTTTTACATTTTGGGTGTACATATTTATGTGAGAATGTTAATAGGTACAAAAAAAATTTCAAATAGTTAATATGCATGCACAAAAATACCAAACACAATGAATGACCCATACGTAGTGGTAGACAGATTGAATGTAGGCTTCAACGATTGAATCACATCTACAAAAAAACGGCTCGTCAACTTTTCAATTTTGCCAAAATGCATGTACCATTTTTTTTAATTTTTAATAAAGACGTACACTATTATTAAGAGTTTATTTCTCTTTCATATATGTAAATAAATAAATAAAATCACATATACGACAAGGAGAAATACTTTCTCCACTCCTTTCTAATCTAACGGTGAACACCACACTTGTACACCTACAGGGCCATAATTGCGCACGTCGACGACCTGGCCCCAATTGCAACTGATAAATGCCTACAAGTACTGAGCGAACTGCTGCAGAAAACCCCGAGTATCGTAGGAACCTCCTGGTCGATAGACTGTAATAATAAACAAACCGCTTATCCACATCAAACGAATTTAAACAGAAATAACGAACGAAGATTACCATCTCTATTTATATTTTTTTCATAATTTAATACAAAATAAATTCATATACCTGACCCAAGGTTTGTGCTATGGCAATTAAATAACATTTTTTATTGAAATATTTTCCAATAGGTGGCGTTTCTCGTTTAGACATTTCACTCTGAAAGCTATTTTAGTCCTCTTTCATTTAATATCAACTTATTTAATTTGGATAAGTGGTTTGCTTATTATCAGGAAATGACTTTTATTTCAAACTTAAAAAATATTTGGGCAAGTTGGCTTTAAAGAAAAATTTTTGTTATTTTCGGTCCCTGGCACTGTCAAAATGGAAAGATACCATATTCAGTCGCACCAACATTCTTATCAATTATCACAATTTTTTTAGGTCCTCAGACTACACAACACCGCCTCTCGTTCTTGAGAGCAACTTCTTTACACTTACACATTCGTTCTAAGAATGAATGGTAAGACGATTCGGTCACAGGTCTTCAAGGTAAAACGAATGACTCCAAACAAAATTTAAGAGTAGAAAGCAAAATGCACACGATGAACCCCGCCAGACCACTGCAGTGTCGTAGAGCTCGAGATGATAAAATAGACTGCACCTTGTCTTAATTACTCTTTTCTTAAGCTGCCGTCAGCAGTATTCTACCCCCATAACCAAGCAGCTATATGGGCACTGGATTGTTGTGAAACCTCGTCGAAACCGGCGATAGAATGCAGATAAGTGCTTAACAAGTTAGAAGCTGTTGCCATTGTCGACCCCTATTAGAAAAAAAAAAACTTTTTGTCTTTTATTTTTTGATCTTGGTCTGAAACCGGACTTGAGTCCAGGCCCTTTGGAATGGTAGCGCGCACCAAGCATTCCTCTGACTTTTCATGCCTGCCATGCCATAGATACATACAAGTTTACCGCATGACCGACTGGTTTGCGTGGAAGGCAACCATCCTGTGTGACGTCAACTCCTCTTAAGAAGCAAGCGTACGGCTCGTCTAGAAGCCAAATAAAAGATGGTCGGAAGAACCGACAAATCTGGCTTAGCTTCAACAAGAAAACCAGCCACAATTTGATGGCATGAAAGCAAGAAATTGAAAGCTTGTAACACCATCTCTGTCGATGGGTTAAATGTTCGATGCCCGGTTCGAGCAACATTCAAAAAACTTTATTTCCAATAAACGGCGCCTATCGGCGGTGCACAGGAAACCACCAAGTGCGTTATTCCGTTACATTACCCGTACTGAATGTGCACCATGAAAATATATACACCTATCGCTTTGAGAGCTAGCTTTTGCAACTGTCTGCTTTTTTTTTTGGAATTGTTTTTCCAAAGTCCTTGGCGAATCAAAGTGTCACCGAAGTCTACTAAGCGCGCTGCGCTTAATAAATTGAAAAGCGTCAAATTTTCGCATCAAACTGATGTCACACTCATAGACCACTAATATCACGCAGCGTGGTGGTGCTGCATTTGATACGCTTTTGTTTTGTATTTCTAATATTTCGAAAGATATTTTATTTGGCACATTTTATTTAACGCAAAACTGAGCTAAAAAATTTCAAGTGTATGAATTTCGGCGCATTTTCTTGAATAACATAAAAAATCTAACAGCTCTTTGATTTCGTTAACTGTTACTAAAAAATATGTATGCAAATTTTTCTTGTACTGTTACCGTTATATTAAGTAAATGTGATGCCAATGCCAAGGTCAAAATTGAAAAGCCCAATTGCTATAATTCGCCGATCAACCTTCAAATACGACTGGATATAAGTAAAGTACGTACACATACTTATATTTATACATATCCATATGTACATATATATGTACATACATATGTATGAATATTTGAACGTGAAACGTANGGTGCTCGTTCTCTGCCCATGCCTGATGTACAGCGTTGCCAGGTTGACGTTTTTAACGTCATTTGGACGTTTTTTGTATCGTGTTGACGTTCGGACGTTTTTTGTGTAAAAATGACGTTTTTTAACTTCCCAGTGATTTTTCTCTGTTATTAAATCTTGTAAGTAGAACTGGTTTTGAATTATTTTCTTAATAAATTTTACAAGCTTTGGTTTT
>NW_016198522.1:0-2709 GCF_001687245.7 Rhagoletis zephyria | reverse complement strand
ACTTCCAGTTGATCGATAATGCAGCCGAAATGCAAATGTGGCACAGACAAATGTAATGAATGAGACCACTTTAATGACCGACTACGGCGAGACTGAGTGTGTGAGCGTAGAGCAGAAATTTGTCCGAAAATTAGGCATCTGGAAATGAAATGAAACTGAAAACNGGCGAGACTGAGTGTGTGAGCGTAGAGCAGAAATTTGTCCGAAAATTAGGCATCTGGAAATGAAATGAAACTGAAAACTGGTCCATTTGAAAAGCCGAAAAGAATAAGTAATTGCCACATTTTGTACTTGTCAAATTAGTGAAACACTGCGCCGACACAGTGCTTTTGAGCTTAGGCCGCCAGCGACCCAGCCTGGAATGGAGCAAAGTACATAAACTTTTTTTATACCCTTTCAGGAAATTTGGATCACAAATGGAGAATTTTTATTTAGTTCATCTATGTATAATGCATAATTAGGTAAAATTTAAAATTAATATGTAAATATAATTGGGCGCCTTCGACGAAACTCGCGTGTTTCATTAAAAGATCTTCATCTCGACCTCCACGCATGGATTTAGCACGTTTACTAGGGACTTATGTTTATTGATTCCATCTGATACTCTTTGTTCGTTCCTTAGCCCGGCACGATGGGGCGTCCTTCAACCACTAGCTAAATTCTTTTGCACTCTTATGACCCTCCCTTTCGCCATAGTGATTACCAGGGAACGGATTTTTAAGACCTAAAAACCTATAAAAAAAGCAAAATAAAGTAGCGAAATAGGCTGGAAAAGGCAAAACAAAGTAGCGAAAAAGGCAGGAAAAGGCACTAGGTATTACAAAAAAAGCAAAATAAGGCACTAAAAAAAGACAGAAAATACGAAGAACAATCAAAAAATACATTTATTTTAGAAATGTTTATATTACATTGAACCACAAGATACATTTTGAAGTTTTCTGGCAGCATTTTCATTCGATTTTCGCGAAGAAAAGCCTTGAATTTACTAAATGTGTANTTTGAAACGTTCATATTATCAGGAATAAGGGCGTTTTCCTTGCCCTTTAAAATTTTATCCACACCCATTATTGTCTTCAAGCCTACGTTAGCTGAGACAACGGCTTTGAATTTTTTCAACACCAATTTGGCAAGAGGTCCCTGCGCTTCTATAAGCCGCATGGGCATGTGTATATTTTTTAATCTTAAAAAAAAAAAATTGTAAATCCTATAATCACTTTTTTAAAGGGAGAAAAGGCAAAAAAAGGCAAAAAAAGGCAAATATCTTAAAAAAGGCAAAAAAAGGCAACATCAAATGTGTATATATGGAATCAGGGAAAGCTAAATCGTGGACATTCTTAATCGAATATACTCTATCTCTTTAGCAGAAAAAAGGCAATTTCCATAAAATCCGTTCCCTGATGATTACACTCTCATACAAAAATCTTCAAATTTTTTAAATACACAGAAATTAAAACTACACTAAAAAAGGTGTCTGTATATAGGGAAAACAATTATAAAAAGATTGAAATATAATGAAGGAGTTCTCAAGGTATTGTATACTGTCGTATTGTTGTATGTCGTAAACTTTAAATGGCTAAAGCTTTATTTAAGGGATTTACATAAAAGACGTGAAATTTTACACCGTTAAAAAATAGTTAGTTGTGGTTTCAAGCCTTCTAAACATTTATTTAGCCGTCAAAAACTTTATGGCTTTGTCAACCACCAAATTATGTTTGAACGATTGGCCTCCTTTTTCTTAAGTAGGTCTTTTGAAGAAAAAATACTCAATTGAGAGAAAATATTGGGAAATGCAAAACAAAGAAAATTTTCTTAGATTCGGATATAGGGTTTCTTCTGAAGCAGAGTTTTTGGCTTTAAGCCCAAAAATAAAATTTTTCATTTATTCACGTTACTACAAAGATCAAAATATGAATTAATTTAGGACAGCTCGTTAAGCATCAAACTGAAGCTCGGATCACTTATCCTGCATATTCTGCGGGCACTGTAACGCTACTCCTATAACCAGTCCAGGAATTTGACAAAGTTTCTGCGGCCTATGGATTTGCAAAAACTTCTAAAAAACTTTGTGAGAGTAACAGAAAGTATTGGGAAAATCATCTGCTATCTTACATCCGAAATTAACTGCAACAAACCTTCGTAATCCAGTAGGATAAAGCGAAAATGGTACGAGTAGGTCAACAAAAGCTTGGTTACATTGAAATAACACTGCGTTCCTAGACTGCTTTGCTTGCTCAACTGATATTATCACCATTTAGGATCTATGCTCTTCGCAAAATTAATTAAGAAAACTAATTGCAGTTGACAATAAAATACCAGGGACAGGGATCATTCTGAAAGCTTATCCAATTATAAAACGTTCTCACCTAAATATTCGGTTTGGAAAAATTCCTCGAGGGGCGTAATACTAATAATATTTAGTTAGCCTTTGGCGTAAGTAAGAACCAAGTGCACATATGTACATACATACATAGTATCACTTGCTAGCCTCTATTGATAAATTTACAGCAGAAACCGATCTAGCTGGCCAATGAATCGGACGGTTGGCACATTAGTTGGCCTATCCAAGTGCTGAATTCGCAAGCACGCCTGGCTGCAATTCAATTGTGCAAAAATATGCGAAACTTTTTCAATTGCAGAAAATCGTACAAATATTTTTTTCGGATTCATTATAAATAAATATGAGTAAATTTGAGTGGGCAATGTAAACAC
>NW_016198521.1:0-2709 GCF_001687245.7 Rhagoletis zephyria | reverse complement strand
TGGCTGTGTGCGTTAGTTTGACTGCAATTCGCAGCAGCAAAGCCACAAAACAACGAAAACATACAAATGAAAGGAAAGGAAATAAAAAGCAACATTAGAAGATAAACGCGGCAAACGTACAGATATCTATAATATTACAACAGGCGCAGTGCCATAGCTTGNAGGCGCAGTGCCATAGCTTGCATTTGCTCAGCCCGGATTATCTACCACAATTTTTAGTTCATATATAATTACGCGAACTTCGAGAGGCAGCGCCGCGCGTCTGCGGTGTGAAGCTTCCGCTTCTGCTTGGCTTTTCCATGGTTGCACTGACAAGGTCGTTTTGTTAAATTTTTTTGTGTATGTATTAGTTTCTCTTATTTTTCATTTTGATTTTTCATTTTATTACGATTTCGATTTTCTCCCCCCAATTACAATTTTATGTGGCTCAGCGTGCATTTAATTGGAAGAAATCGCTATTTTATTTAGCTGTTAATGTTGTGGTAAGGAATAAATTTTCAGATTTTTGTTGTTGGTTGAATAAATTGTAATTTGTGTGAGCTTTATTTGCAGCACTTTTGATTGCTAATTGGATTGAGAAGGCTAGAAAAGAAGAGAAAAGAACGTAAAAGTAAGAATAACAGCATTGGGGTCATGGATTGCTAAGGTCAGATCAAGGTTTGGCGGTCAATAATGAGCAGCTTTATCTATCTGCGCTAGTGGGAGTCTATTTAAGTTGACTTGTTGGAATACAAAAAAATTCAAAGTTACGGGAGAAATCAAAAATTTTGACGTGGGCAACCGAGTTATTAAACAGCTCAGCGTCTGGAAATTCAAAAATTTTTGGGAGTTTCGTTTCTGATCACAGGAGTTACGGCCTCTTTGAAATTGCTCAAGACAGCTATTTTTCTTAGGAGGTAGATAGGAGCGAGGTAACATCTTTTCACGAATGGAACGCTGTTATAGCTATGGAAGGATTAAATTGGTTTTTTTTGTCATTAGCTCTCCATCAATATAAAATTCAGGACTCCAGATTTTGTAGTGTTTCTCTGGCAGTAGCGGTCGTAATTAAAGCAGCAATATGGGGGAAAAAATATCTACTCTGATAGCCGCAAGGATCTACAACGTATGGTCGCAGTAGTATAGCGCCATCCTCAACTGGGCGAATAGGCTACGTGATTCCGCGCCTGAGTTCTGAAAGGTTTCTAGAAGCTACAATAGAAGTTGACGGTTGGTGTAAGGGCGTGGAGTGGAAAGGCAACGCAACCCACATCTACACAGACGGTTCTAAAATGAACGAAGGGGTAGAGGCTGCACCGAACTCGTAACTCATAGGTCGTTTAGGTTACTAGATCACTGAAGCATTTATCAAGCCAAGGTCTTTGCAATAAAGGAAACGGCAAAGAAACTACATGAAATTAACACTAAAAGTGAGCAAATAAAGATTTATATACATAGATAGTCAGGCGGCTATTAAGGCTGTACTTTCATAAGAAACAAATTCGATAGCCAACGCGGAATGAAAGAAGGCTATAAGAAGGCTAAAACCAGACTTCTATATCGGGTCTCAGAACAAGAGGGTGCGCAAGGTTATGAAAGAGCTGAGGAGCTAGCCAAGGAGGGCGTCCTCTTATATGCCTCATTAATGACGAATATTCTTGAAGGAATCAAAAACTCATAATATATGCTCTTTTACCGCCAAGCGGAGAGGCTTTGGAAAATAACTCAGGGTTGCAGGTTTGCAAGAATTATGTGTAATTCACACGATAGTGATTTCCTAATATCAACAAGAAGAACAGACTCAAGGCTCCTGATAGGATAATTTGCTAAGAGCACACGCATTTGAATTAGGTCATATAATTTGCGAGTGTTCAACCTTCAGCATGCAAAGACTCGCTTTACTCGGCACGATACAAATATACAAATCGTGTGATTCCTGCTTAAGCATTTGAATTGAATTGTACAAACTTGTTGGCGACAAAGGCCTGCATTGGTATGCGATAAGAACGTATTTTTTCATCAAATAAACAGTAATATCGGATATATTTATGTACGTACATTAGGGTGCCTCACTAAGAACAAGTGTGGGTTTTCCTCCAAATTTATTATGTTTGAAGATCTCCGCCAAAATACTTGCGAAAAATATTAAAATTTACGTGGGCTGGGCCGATTTGAAAATACCACCGAAAATCGAATAATTTTGATTCCGGTGATATAAAAAAAAATCTGCTGATTTTTTTAAATTAAACAGTTCTATTATCCTGATTTGATCGTTTGGAAAAAAGGAAATTTTAAAAAGTGATTTTACTTATAAAAACATTGATTTTTTCACGTACAATTTTCAAATCGGTCTACATCACGTTATCTTAATATTTTTCCGAAATATTTTGGCGGAAGTCTTAAAATATAATGAATTTTATTATGCTGATGGGAATACAGTACTGTGTTTCTTTTTACGGTGATGCACACTAATTTACACGGATATTAGAATCGGGACAAGCCATCTAGTCTTCTTCGGCTCGTACACAGAGGAAAATTTGAAACATAAAAACAAAAAGATTGTCTCTATTAAAAGTTTCTAGGCTAAGGGGTAAAACAGACGAAAAAGACGAAGAAAATTCCATAGAGATTTCTTCTAAATTTTTTATGTAAATTCTTCTTGATTTTATTTATAATAAAATAGACAATTAGGGAGTTCACAAGTCGTGCTATTTGTCATATTTGCTCTTT
>NW_016198520.1:0-2709 GCF_001687245.7 Rhagoletis zephyria | reverse complement strand
ACAAATAATTTCGATCGATAACATTACAAGCTGCTTTTAGGTAAAAAAATGTAGAATTTTACTCTTGAGAATGATTTTGAAGGTCAGATTGCATAAAAAATTACCTCGAATTTCAAATAGAATTTCAAAAGATTTTTTGTTCCAATTTTTTTTTTTCTCTTTTTGACCTAAAACAGCATTTAATGAACTCTCAAACAAAATTTTTTAATGCTACTTTCGGTTCCATGGAAATCGTTTTCTTGACGCAAGCACAACAAAAAACTGTGTTTAACACTTTTTAAAAAGTACACTCTATTCAGTTTTTAGGCCAAAAAAGGAAATAAATTGAAAACCCCATACTTTTAAAGGTCACTTGAAATGTTAAGTTAAGTGTTTTATCCAACAAACTTATATTTCCTGCATTATTTATCCCAAGAGCTTTACAATGCTCTTAAATTTATTTCGCCAGCTTTTTTCGTTGGATTTTGTCACGAAAAAAGTTCAATTACCACAATGTGCAGCGTTCTAACAGTTGCAATGGCTAAGTAAGAAAATCACCAGCGTGCCATTCGAGAGATACGATGTTCGATGTTTTCTTTAAATTTTTTTAATTTTTATAATATTTAAGTGTTAAAGTTTATTATGTTTTGTGTTTCCAAACTATGACAAAGCATCTGTGAAGTGCAGAACAAAAGCGTAATCGAACAAAAAAACTGCCGAACAAAAATTTATTTCAAGTAAACAAAAGATGACTTGGTGCTCTCGCTGCATACCATTTTCGATAGTTCCAAACCAGTTCTAAATTTGACAGAAGATATATGTATATTTCTTTCTGCATCCCTTTCTGAATAGTTCTGCAACAGTTCGTAACATTGGATAGATTTCTGATGAAAAGGTTTTGTATCACTGAATAAAAACGGTTAGAAATCAGGGACCAAATATAACAATTATTGATGAAAACTGTCATTAAAAAACTCAATATGAGGGAAGTGTTTTGAAACTGAGTCATTTATACCAATCGATTTCTAATTTCACCGAGAATCTAATATAAAAATATTTTTTCTTTTGTAATTTGTATGCAAAATCAAAAAAAAACGCTTATTTTTTTATTTTAATTTATGAATCTAAAATAACAATTATTATTTTTTATTTTCATCTAAAAAATCTGAAAATAACAGTTATTTTTGCATTATATTTTACATGTTTTAGATAACAGTTATTGAAGACTGTTAGAAATAACATAAGTAGTTCGATGTTTAAGAAAACGATGCGTTTTTAATAGTTCTAGCTGCTTGCACAAAAATATATTTTTTATAAAAAATGAACTTAGCAACTTTCCCTTCTTAGAGTGCTAGCTGTAGATGTAGTTTTTAAAAGTAAAATAATTTTTAAAAAGTTTCTTTTTGGACTGTTGGAGAACTAACAACTATCGGACTGGTTAATTTTTGGCGATAAGGAATTAAGAAGTACTGAACTACAAATTTGTTCACTAGTTCGCGTTTTCCCTACCGGGTATTTATGCATATATGTATCTATGTATCAATGTATTTATGTATGTTGATGGATATTAACGGCGCTTCTATGTAGTGAGGACGGGCTGGAGTGTGCTATTTAAAAAAATCGATACATTTTGAAAGCACAAACAAGCCACGTTTCCGGACCTTTTGGAACAAATAAGTAGCAATATCGGGCCATTAATGCACAGTGTAGCAGTGGGAACTTATAGGGTATAACAGAATACATAGAAGATGGTAGCAGCGGTAAAGTAAAGGTAACTATGGGAAAGACTTCGATATATGTTTGTCAAGGGGAGATGTGTTTAAGGAATAACTACATATGGCCTGCGTTAAACTAATTTCCCCTTCAAAAATTAATTAGCAATTTGGCTAGGTCTTACGTACAAGGCCACGAAAAAAATAATAATATTTCCATCACGTAAAATTTACTAAGTCTTTATTAGTATTTTAAAATAATTTTTTAAGGCAAATTTTTTTTAAAGTTAATTAATTTTTCTATTTTCATGATAATTGTTAAAAATTCTAAAAAATGCGTGACATCAAGAAAAATAAATCTCGATGTGGTTGAAAACGACAGGGCTGTATTTTAATTTAACATACCAAGATATTTAAGAAAATAACATAATTACTGAGAGGGTGAAAAATAATTAAAACATACCAGGCCTGTGTAATTCGTGGAACTTATCCAGTAAAGAAGTTGGATGATTACTTTAACCTTAGGGCAAAAAGGATTCTTCTTTGTCTCCTTTAACCCCAAGCGGGGATCTGTTTTGACAATCGCTTTGAGGTATTTACTTCCAGCTTAACCCGTGCTCCATCGTCTCTCGATCGACTGTTCTTCTTCCCGTTTCGCGGAGTCTGCCNGTAAAAACAATAGAAATATGCATATGTATATATAATATGTACATTATAGGAAAAAGTAAAGTCGGAAAAAGTAAAGTCGGAATTTTTATGCTCTAACCTCCCAGGATTTTTCTGTACTGAAAAAAATCCACCCCTATATTTTTCTTTGAAAATCGAAAAATATTTAGAGGTAATTTTTTTGTCGCAACTATAATTTATAGGTCCGACAAAAACCCGCAAAAAATGCAATGGGAGAACCAATAAAAAATTGCTCGTAATAAAAAATAAATAAACAATTGGGTATTAATTACTGAAAGTCTCGTGAAGAGAATCAGAGCTTTCCGATCGAAAAATATTGATTTTCAAGAAT
>NW_016198517.1:0-2709 GCF_001687245.7 Rhagoletis zephyria | reverse complement strand
CGTCGCCGACAAGCTCTTCGCCCTGCTGGAGGACCCGGTGCCGGAGGTGCGCGCCGCGGCGGTCTACGCCCTGGGCACCTTCATCAACAGTATTAGCGCGCGCAATGAGCACGCCAACCAGGTGGACTTCGCCGTCGCCTCCACCCTCGTGCAGAAGCTCTTCTACGACAGCTCGCCGCTGGTGCGCAAGGAGCTGCTGGTCACCCTCCACTGGTTCATCCTCATCTTCGAGAACGTCTTCATCAGCAACCTGAGGCGCAGCTACGAGAACTTCTGCAGCAAGTTTAGCAAGGGCTCATTTGCTGGTGGTGGTGGTGGAAACGGCCAGCAACCACAAGGCTCGAGAGAGCACTCGCCGCCGAACTCCTACGCTGACCGGCACCGAGAAGCGTCGGTGCCGATGGTGGCCACCAATCATATCGGTAAGTCTAGTAGTAGTGGTGGTAGTCATTTGTGTACTCTTTTGTATCGCTTGTTATCCCTAACGCTAACCCCTTCTGCCACTACAACCACCACTTCTGCTACAGAGTCGATCACCTATGCTGTCCAGCAGCAGACGCTTAATAACTACCACGCTGATTCGCCTGCCTCCTCCTCTGCCAATAATAACAACAACAACAACAACCACCCTGTGCGCAAAACGTCCCGTTCGAGCTTTAAATTTTTCAGCGGATCGATGTCCATTACAGTGCCTAACGCCCTCAGCATTGGTTAGTTGCTGCTTAAATTCCCTCTTTATTCTAACAATTTAATTCTTTCTCTCCCCTATCCTCACCAGCTCACCTGAACTACAGTCAGCAGCACCCGAAGCTGACGACGCCGATGATGATGAGCAGCACCTCGGCGATGAAGCGCGTCAACTCGGCCAACTCGCTGCTCAACTTCAGCATCACCGCCTCGGCGGGCGTCAAGGCGGTGAGCAGCGTCCC
Organism: Rhagoletis zephyria; assembly: GCF_001687245.7. Classification (NCBI taxonomy): domain Eukaryota; kingdom Metazoa; phylum Arthropoda; class Insecta; order Diptera; family Tephritidae; genus Rhagoletis; species Rhagoletis zephyria. Next base: position 1,780 of record NW_016198517.1, on the reverse strand, counting down.
CAACCGCGTCTGGCAGATGGTGGAGCTGTACGTGCTCGACCCGGAGCCGGAGGTCGCCCGCATGGCCAGCCTCATCTACGGCGACCTGCTGGCGAAGGCGAACATCCCCCGGGACGGCAGCTCGCTCTCCTGCAACTCCGAACCGGACTCGCCCAGCAACAGTCAGCAGAACTCGTACGCCTCACACGACAGCTCGTCGCTGCAGCAGCAACTCAACAACAGCAGCAGCAACTCGGGGGTGGTGGTGGTGGATGCGGCGGTCGCCGCCACAGCCACCACCTTCTTGGAGAAGGTGACCTCCACGTCGAGGTCGTCGACGCCGGTTCGCGATGCGGCGGCGGCAAACAAACAGCAGCAGCAGCATCCCTCAGGCCGGGTCTCAGTGTCTGGCGCCGCCTGCAGCCCGTACCTGCCCTCGGCCAGCAGCTACTCCTCCTTCACCAACACACCCTTCGTCCCGAGGAGGCTCATCTTTGGGCGAGAGGCGCCCTCGGANAAGGTCACCTCCACGTCGAGGTCGTCGACGCCGGTTCGCGATGCGGCCGCGGCAAACAAACAGCAGCAGCAGCAGCATCCCTCAGGCCGGGTCTCAGTGTCGGGCGCCGCCTGCAGCCCGTACCTGCCCTCGGCCAGCAGCTACTCCTCCTTCACCAACACACCCTTCGTCCCGAGGAGGCTCATCTTTGGGCGAGAGGCGCCCTCGGAAAGGTCTGCTGCGGCTGAAGCAAAAGATCGAAATGGAGGCACCGCAGCAGCAGCAGCAGCAGCAGTACGTGCCAATGGCAGCGCCGGCAGTGGCAGACATTCGGCGGTGGATAATCCGCTGAAAACAGCCACCGCCGCCGCCGCCGCCGCCGCTGATTCCACTGAAACAGCACACTCGACAACTCGACCACATCGGTACCTCGATCCGCGCCACCAGAACGGGTCGGGCCCCTCTCAGTGGGGCGCCAAAACAATGGATGGACCTCAAAACGCCAGCCAGGCGGAAGAGGAGCTGCAGGCGTGTCGGAAGCCGCTGGTCTCCACCGGCTTCATCGACTGGTGCACGAAGCACTTCTGCCAGCCCTGCTCCCACCTGGGCATCTGCGGCTGTGCCAGCAGCGTGGAGATCACCAGTCAGGGGGACATGGTCGCCGAGTGGCGGTCCTCCATGCTCCGCCGGTACTACCGCAAGATCAGGGCAGACCTGGAGGGACAGCACCACAGCAGAAGCACCGGCGGCAGCAGCAGCAGTGCCACTCCCGAGGTGATTGTCCAGCGGAGGGGCGCCGAGGCCAGCCTCCTGGCGCTGCATCCCTTCGAGAAGAGCCTCGTCAGCGCCAGCGGCAGCAGCTACTCCGTGTGGAACTACGGCCAACAGAGAGGGCAGTACTCGAATGAACTGCCGCAACTCCTCACCGCCACCACCTACAGCAATGACACCAATGCCTATGTGATAGAAAGCGGGGGCGGCGGGGTTGGGGGCGGTGGCGCCCGCATCACCGACCTCAAGCTGATCAACACGCACGACCGGGCGCTGGTGATGGTCGCCGCGGAGGACAGCTCGGTGAAGGTGTGGGCCGACCTGCTGCCCACCACCTTCTCCAGCCTCTGCCCGGAGGAGGGCGAAGAGACCGTGGCGGGAAACAGTGTTAAAAACGGAGGAAGAAGTACTCTGACGCCTCGCCTCGCCACCGCCTTCTTCATCTTTGAGGATGGCCCCCTGGGGTCGGGGGCGGGAGCGCCCAGCAGCTCTAGCAGCGGCGGCGGTGTCTACCAGCGCAGCGCCCGCCTCCGC
>NW_016198515.1:0-2710 GCF_001687245.7 Rhagoletis zephyria | reverse complement strand
ACTTGTTCGAACCTTTTTCCTTCCCCTCCAATTTGAGGTGTGGGTCTGTGACCATTTCCACTTGCCACTCACGAAGATGAATGCTTAACTGGTTGTTCCTCAAATTGCTTCTACAAAAGCATACTCAGAGTTGGTATATTTCTTGCTCAAAGATCACCTCGTAATCTAGTAAAACGAATTGACTTTCTTATTAGAGAATTTATGTCCAGGGCACGCCAACGTGCAACATTGCAACTCGCCTCCTAACTCAGCTGAACTAAAAAGGCATTGGAGTATGAACAGATAGCAGGGCTACGTTGTGCTGGAAAGGGCTTTACGACAAACTCACCACCATGGCCCTATTAACCACAAGAAGGAGAGTCAACTGCAACTTGCGCACAATGACCGCCAATCCTCTCTAAGCATACTCATTGCAAAGAAGGCTTCTTGTTTGTAGGCCTACCGAATATAACCAAGACGAAAAGTATGAGATTATAGGGGCCTTATGAATGCCCCGAGGCAGTGCACAGTGGGAAATTCTCTTAATTTAGCACGAAAAAACCCCTAACTTTCATTTAAAACATTTCCGAGCTTTGAAATTTAGGATGTTTGTTTTGTCTTATCCACCGAGGCAGTGATACCGAAGTTATCTAGATGGAANGATTTAGTGCATTTTTGACGTGGTAATTGCTCATAGAAAACAACGAAATTTAACAAAAGTTTTTTGTTCATAACTTTTAAATGGTTAATAATATTACCTCCCCCCCTCCGGATTGTTATTAGGGGGGCTGAAACGCGTCGTTTGGTACCCCTCCCGACTTTTCCGCCCCTTTTTTAGGGGTAGTTACCCCCCCCCTAGAGAATTACCCAAGATTATATTATTCCATATAGGTAAAGTGCTTTTTATACAATTTTTTATGCATTTTATTCACGGCAGTCTTACAAAGTAAAAAAAATTTTAATGAGTTTTTTAGAACACATTATCGCAAGCTAGCTTCACAAATGACTCTAAGCAAGACACGGGTTATTTTGAAACTGACAAAAAATTACATGGAAACAATAAGCAAAACCAATTCTGCAGCGGAGATGTAACCAATATACGGTTTACAGTTACCTTTTTCCCTGTGTTTCTTCATCTTTTTATGCTCTTTAAGCATTCCATTTTTGAGAATTAAGATGTTCACGCTATACAGCGTTTCAATCGTTCATACTACAGAGTAGCCAATATAAAAAATAGACTGTTCACCCGAGCGAGTGTTCATGTTACCCCGAGTTCACTGTATATTAGCCAGAATTGCCCTGTGAGGCTCTGTTATACATACTTTGCATTGCACTGCATACATAAACATTGCTTGTGAAACATAATCGTGATTATACTTCACGCAGCGCATACTTAACTTCTCAACAAAGACTACACATATTTTGCCGCTCTAATTTCTCACTCTCTCATTCTTACTGCTCAATCGCATGCCACTTTTATATAGAAATCAAAAATCAACAGACTTCTATGTTATGCTGTGCGTGCCTTTAGTGTAGACGGTGTAGCTCTGGTTTTGAGCGACACATTTATTTTATTTACTCCTTTCTTTTGGCTGCAGGTGTGGATCAGAAGGTGCTACGCGTTGTCAAGGGCCCCCTCAACATATATCTATGGGGCAACCTTCAGGATTTTTTTGCTCATATCTTTTCTGTGATGTTTTCAAGCGCTTGCATGGTTGTTCTCCCAGCTTGTTTGGCATAATGAGTGCAATATTAGGGGGTTTCTTAAGAAAATAGTCTCTTATATGCCCAGTCTCTTTCCAACGTTTTTAGAAATTAAAAGATATTTGGCCAAATAACCCGAATTGACTTTGTCTGGGCACTTCCTGCCATTGAAGCGGTAGTGATCCCCAGGCATAAATCATCCTAAGCAAACTAATACTACAAGTATTTAAGAACTAAAGGCATTCACTTCAATATTTTGCCGATTTTTTTTTTTAATGCGATAATTTTTTACTCTCAAAAAAAATACTTTTAACGATAACTCAGAAACTGAAACCGATTAAAAGGTGAATTTTCTTAATGAAAAGCTAAGCTGAGATATTTCTAACATTGTCGAAGTCACGAATAAAAACTTGTGGAGCTGAAATCAATTTTTGCATGAAATTTGCTTACTTATCATTCGATAATGAATACCCCTATTAGGTGACTCTTTCTCGCACAGCTAGTGTTTGTTTCTACTTACTCATGCTTGTCTCTCAACGCTTGACTGGTTGCAAATGTGCGAGCAATGCCGCTGCTGCTGTTCATGTAACATCCACTCACGATGGGCAATTTTGTTGAGATTGCTTGCATCATAATTAAGCAATTTAAGATATTTAACAAATACACACACGCACAGCTTTGTTGATTATAAATATAGTTATTATATTTATTTATTTATAAAATTGATATTCTTGCACTCTACAATGGAATTTTCGTTGCTTATCACCGGTTTTTAGAGGCACATGCTTCTTTCTGCCTTTCTTCGACTGTATCATACGCATTACTACCTACTCTTGAAAGTTTTGTTATTGCAATATTTTCCACTTAGCGTTCGTAAGTTTTTATTTTTTTATTATTATTCATATTCGTTGTGTTTTTGCTTTCTGCTCGTTTTTCGCTAATTAGTGTCGAAAAGCTTTGTCGCATCTCTTCAAATTTGACGATCAACTTCGAAGCGACGCAACTCAAAATTATTAAATTTTTTGGC
>NW_016198514.1:0-2710 GCF_001687245.7 Rhagoletis zephyria | reverse complement strand
TGTGCAAAATTAAACACTGTCTGTTTACTTTTACATATCAAATTTGTCAAATTTGTTTTGATAGAAAAAAATTTCTTTTCCATTTCTTGTGCGTCATTTTGTAAGAATTTTTCTTCTTTATTGAGAGCTCTTTAAAGTTTAACTGCGAATGAAAACATTGTCCTAAAAATATGCAATGCATACTCACTGTTGCTTCTTACACTTTGCAGCTTAAAAAAGTTCACCACTGATATGTACTTAATAAATTTCGAATTCGTTCCACCAAAATTAGCTACTATTATCATGTTCNAAAAAATTTCTTTTCCATTTCTTGTGCGTCATTTTGTAAGAATTTTTCTTCTTTATTGAGAGCTCTTTAAAGTTTAACTGCGAATGAAAACATTGTCCTAAAAATATGCAATGCATACTCACTGTTGCTTCTTACACTTTGCAGCTTAAAAAAGTTCACCACTGATATGTACTTAATAAATTTCGAATTCGTTCCACCAAAATTAGCTACTATTATCATGTTCATACAAGTTCAGTTAAATTTTCGTTATTCGAAGTATTAAAAAATGAGAAACCAGAAATCGACGAAAATTAATAAAACAGTGTAAAAATTTCGTGAAATTAATTAATTTATTTATATTAAAATTCTTTTGTAAAATTTTGTATTACTTTTGAAAGTTGAGTGCATCTTTAACCGTTATTTTGTCACGATTTAATGATCGGATCTAAACCAAATGACGGGACGACCCTTACGGTACCATCTTTCCGGTAAAAAAAAAGAATTATTGGAATCGGTTCACGCGGTGCAAAGTTATGCGGTGGAATAAAAAAAAGAATTAAAAATACTCCGAAGAATTGATAACCTCCCCTTTTTTGAAGCCGTCTGAAAATGTCTGAGTTCTTTGTAAATTTTATGTAAATAAAATGCAAGTTATGAAACTTTATAAAGTTTATTTATTTATTTCATACTGTACATAAAACTTGCATAAATGTATTTTAAAGAAAGAATTTTCAGTATTTTCTGATGATATTTATTTAGAAGTATAAATCCTTTCCGCCCAAAAATATATTCCTGCGTGCGCCCCTGGCACTTAGTATTTATTATTTTTTTTATATATATTTTTACTTTCAAAATGTTTGTAATTTTAAACATTTCATGTGTATATTTATGTGTAAATTTTAAACAACTCAGGTTCAAAATCAAATCTTGAACATCTTGTGCGTATACTTGAACAGATTCTGGTTGAAAAATAAACACTTTTCAGTAGTAGTTTTACATGCACTTTTTAGAGTGTATGTATGTACATTCATATATATCACGTTCAATGTATTTATGTTCTTATGTTTGAAAATCCTACAAAATAGAATGCAGACAAGTTACGTACTTTTTTTTTTGTTCATTTTACTCAATTTTGTGCGCACTTAAGGTTAAATTAGTGGTGACATAGCATAACGCCATAGCCATAACCATTGCCATAACCGTAACAATATTAACTATCATCGATTATAGGTACCATAACCATAAACAGCTGATTTTTCGTAGTCAGCAATGTCGGTGTTACCAGACGCGAAAAAAAATTCTGAAAATTCTTAAACCTCAACAGCAGATTACAATAAAATATGTACATCAAATTAAAGGTAATAATTTGTGCTTTCTTAATAATATAAATTTCTTTTGCATTAATTTGGTGATGATTAATGAAATATTGTTAAAAAAAAGGTTATTTTATGAAAAAATACGAAATTTTGTTTCGTTTTTTTAATATTTTTGGATTAAAAATAACATAAGGCATATCAATTATGGACATCAACAAAAAGATAAATTAATTGTCTTTATTATGGCATTGTTAGTTTTTTGAATCGGTTATGTAGTTCATAATTATTTATTATTTCAAAAAATCAAAAAATCTTAACTTAACCTTTTATATCTTTTTTATATTTCTGCGCCAAATAATTTTTGCACAGTTGAAATAAGCGCAAGAAGTCCTATCAAGCCACACTTATGGTTTTTGCAAAGCTAAATGGTTCATATTCTACACTTTTGCCAAAACTTTTGGCTGTGAACAATATTTCTTTTTCTGAACGTCTGGCAATACGCACTTCAGATATCAGCTGATATGGTTATGGCGGAAAACCAAAATTCAATTGGTGTCTATGGCTATGGTTATGGCTATGGCGTTATGGTGTGGCACTACTAATCGGATACAGTGTTGGTCATAAGGTTGGTTGGAACAGCTGTTTTATATGGTTATGGTTATGTCACCACTAATTTAAGCTTTATTCAAATCATCTTTTCCTTAAAAATCCCATCGAAAATATTGGAAACACTCAGAAGGCAGTCGTGCAAATCATAGCAGGCAATCTCAATTGAGTGGCGACCAAAGTACAGTAGTTCATTACGATTTATTAAAAAAGGAGACCCTGATTTTGTCTTGAAGACCTTTTGACTAAATGCTAAACGCAAAAATATGAAAATATGTATCTAGAATATAGCTTTAAGCACTCTTCTGAATGTCAAATTGTCTACACTTCCGCCTTCCGGTACAAGTTCATGACATTTGCAACGGCGCTGAGTTCATTGCACAAATTGATTGTGCACAAGCGTTTATACACACTTTCTTCCATATACTTACGTACATACATATACATATGTACATATTAGGGCATTCAATCCCGGTATCCAGAATCCCGATATTCCGCGATCGCGGACACTTTTCCACTT
>NW_016198513.1:0-2710 GCF_001687245.7 Rhagoletis zephyria | reverse complement strand
GTATTGCCCGGTTTGTAGTTGCAGTTAAAGAAAACACATGAAAAGGCACGATTTTTTTTAAATTCGAAAAAATGTAAATATTTCAAAAACGGTGACACTTTTACCTGAAAATTTTTTGTTTATCAGGGAGCTCACCCCCCACCTACCTTCCCCTAAAGTTTGGCACGTTACTTCTGGGACACCCTGTATGTATGTATATAATTCAGATTAACCGTACATAAGGGTAATATTGCAAGCAAAAACTTTATCTGAGCCAAAATTCTTTAGTTTCGTAATTCAATACGCAAAACTTCTTAACTACATACACCTACTCCCTTTTGGCAGCAGCAAACATCTCACAGTGGTTCGGATAGCAGATCTAGCTGGACGAAAATCCAAAGTTTTTTGTTGTTAAAATACTTAATGGTACTTGGAATATATTCCTGACAATACATTCAAATAGAAATTGCATTTATTAAAGCATTAACATATGAAAACAAACAAAAAAAGGTAAGTCAAAGCCGCCTATTTGAGAATTCTATTTTAAAAGCTGAAATTTAACTTAAAATATTGCTAATTGCACTCACAGATATTAGCATAATTGCAAATTGACTTTATAAACAAAAAATTACACATATTTCGCTATAGATTAGAGATAGGAGGAGGGGTTGTGTGTTAAAACAGAAAAATACTTGGAGTTATAAAAACTTTGGTTAGGTAAGAGTTAAAAAAATAGTACCTCGCGAATTTTCTGCTTTCTGAAATTATAAAATTATATAACAGGCATGCAAATCTTTAAGCGCTGCTATAAAGTTGTTTCTGAAATTTATTTGTGTTTCGTGCTGTGATCTTAAATTTTAGTGATAGTTAGTTTTAAAGAAAATCTTAAGAAGTGAGTTGTTTGACATTTGGAGAAGTGTTGCTGAAAATTCTAAAAGACAACAAGGTGTCCGTGATTATGTGATTAGTAAATTGAAAGATATATCTCATGAAAATGCTCGTTCCGAAGTAAATAAAGTAAATGACTTTAGATTCATAATCAGCAACCCAGAAAACCCCCAGATACCCAGTTACATAAAAATGTACCGATTTTTTTCAATTTTCGTCCGCCATATTGGATCCGCCATTTTGAATTTTTGGTAAATGACTTTAGATATGTAATCAGTGACCCAGAAAACCCCAGATACCCAGTTTCATAGAAATCTACCGTTTTTTTTTTAATTTTCGTCCGCCATATTGGATCCGCCATATTGGATCCGCCATTTTGAATTTTTGATAAGTGACTTCAGATTGGTAATAAGCGACCCAAACATCCTAGGTAAGAAGTGGTGTAAAGATCCATCAACGAGTATTTGTTTAAATAGTTTCGCCCAGCTAGATTTGCGATCCGAACCACTGTGCATCTCTCGTACGCGATGAGAGAAAGTAGAGTACCTACTCTGGTGGGGTAATAGTATGATTCAATACAAGGTTCGATAAACTGACAGTTGTCTCTCTCGCACCGCCCCCTTAGCAGTGGCACGGTGTTGCTTCTTTGCAAATTTACTTGGAAAAGTGTAGTTTTGCTGTGAAATGGAAGTATAAGCTTTTGTGCAATTTGTTTATTTGTATAAGCATATTAAGCACATTTAACTGATGAAAACATAAATTCTTTTCATATTGGATGTTTACATAAATCTCATAATAATTTTGTTTTAATTTTGAGTCCTTTTGCAGTTTTTATATAGCTAAATAGCACATAAAATACGTAATTCACGTAGATTAATATATTAATATTTCGTTCAATATTTCGTTTAACATGCCAGATTTCCTGCAAATACATTAAAATTTACAGAAGGAATATCACTACTAATTGCCTNTCTCTCGTACGCGATGAGAGAAAGTAGAGTACCTACTCTGGTGGGGTAATAGTATGATTCAATACAAGGTTCGATAAACTGACAGTTGTCTCTCTCGCACCGCCCCCTTAGCAGTGGCACGGTGTTGCTTCTTTGCAAATTTACTTGGAAAAGTGTAGTTTTGCTGTGAAATGGAAGTATAAGCTTTTGTGCAATTTGTTTATTTGTATAAGCATATTAAGCACATTTAACTGATGAAAACATAAATTCTTTTCATATTGGATGTTTACATAAATCTCATAATAATTTTGTTTTAATTTTGAGTCCTTTTGCAGTTTTTATATAGCTAAATAGCACATAAAATACGTAATTCACGTAGATTAATATATTAATATTTCGTTCAATATTTCGTTTAACATGCCAGATTTCCTGCAAATACATTAAAATTTACAGAAGGAATATCACTACTAATTGCCTACTTTGCGTACTTATCTATTACCATTTTCGCAACAAGGGATTGCTTTCTTCTCCTTTCTCTTTCCTTCGTAAATGCAACCTTTTGTAAGGGAGTGTCAAACCACGGCTGTCAATAATTATCTAACCTTGTATTATTGAATCATGGAGTAATAGCAAGTACGTCAAGTATTTACTCTCTCAACGCCAAGTAGTAATTTAGGCGGAAAAAGAGTAACAATGTGTTGTGATTAGAGTACATAGCAAGGAGTACTTACCGAATGTAATCTGGCAAATATACTTGCGCTGGCCTTTACTACATACTATATATGCAAGTTCTATTCATATGTGAAAATTTTGCAAACAAAACAAAAAAAAACACAATGTTAGCAATTTCTTCTTGGTACAGCGAATTGCATTACCAAATTATGAATTCATTC
>NW_016198512.1:0-2710 GCF_001687245.7 Rhagoletis zephyria | reverse complement strand
CGATTGTAATGCGACATTTCATTGCCACATTTCACGCAAGGCACGATTTCATTACAATGGAATTCGCAAATATGTTTTAGATAGTTCACTTCATCTATATAGTTTCGCACGTTTACTTATGTGTATTAGGGTGCATCACTCTACATACAACAAAAAAAAAAAATCGTTACTCATTTTCCGCCGTAATTATAAAATGTATTATATTATATTTCGTCCAAAAATCATTTTTTTTTATAAATAAAAGTTATTAAATAAAGGTAAATAATTTTCTAAAAATCCTAAGCTCAAGAGGTATGCATAACAATGTTGAAAAGGTATATTTAAATTGGTCTAGCTATCGTAAATCTTAATATTTTTTCGAAATATTTTGCCGAAAGTCTTGAATATAATATTTGTATAATTCCGGTGGAAAAACCGATTTTTTTTTGTGATGCACCCTAATGTATATGTATTAAACCAAAAGTCAATAGGAGCGTACAAATTTACAGTGGAAAAATTATGGCCAAAATTGTGTGCCTTATTTTTATTAAATTTCACTAAAAATTAAAAAAAAATAAAGACGGGAGCCAAAATTATTTGCATATTGAGTAAGCAAACAGTTTCGGATAGCAGGACTACATGCATTTAACACAACTTTACGCAACGGTGTACCGAAATGCAATCAACGATATACACCTAGAGACTACACTGCCGGAATAAAGTATTGGCAGAGCAAATTTTTCACAATATATTCAACAATTTTTATTCAGCAAATTTTCAACTTTTTAATCGGATTTTCAGAATTTTTTTTCTGTATGCAGATTTGTAGCCCAATCAATTTCATTATTGATTATTGGCAATTTTTTTTACGCAGGCTCTTCCATACAAAAAAAAATTTCGAAAATACTTTATATGGAAAAAATGCAAAACACCTTCAACAAAAAAAAAAAAAATACTCAAAAATCAATGCTATTTTTGACTAGCTAAATAACCGTTATTTCTGACTTTTATTTTTATAAATCCAAAATAATAATAATTTTTGATTTTTACCTAAATAATCAGCACATAAAAGTTATTTTTATTTTTTAAATTATATGTCTTAGATAACAGTTATCGAAGACTTTTATTTATAAAAGTCATTAATAAAAATCAGTCACTGACCTTTATTTTTTAAATCATACTTATAAAAGTCATTTGTATAAATCGTAGTAAACTTTTGTTTCCCAACACCTTCTTAACTGCGAAAAATGTTAATNCAAAAATAAAATTCGCTGACTGATTTATATTGATGACTATTATAAATAAAAGTCGTCAATAACTTGTATCTAAGACGTAAAATATAAAAATCAAAAATAATAGTTATTTTGTTTTTAGTTTTGCATAAAAATTGCAAATAAAAATGTATTTTCAAACTTGAGTCTCGGTGAAAAAAGAAATCGATTGGTATGTATCACTTAGTTGTAGAATATTTCCTTCGTAGTAAACTTTCCCATGACAGTTTTCATCAATAACTTTTATGGTCGGCCCCTGATGTTAAACATATCGCAGCTTCTGAAGCGAGCAGAAAGTGGAAAATTCGATCACCTGGGCCCTGTAATTCATTGTCGAAAAATTAAAAATTTGTCCAAAAAAAGCCATATGAGTCATATTTTTTTAAAGCATTCATTATATCCAACCTAAACAAGTACTTAATCGTATGTTAGTAAACATATACATATATGCACGTGTATATATGCAGATACTTCATTGATATTTTTTAGTTTCTTATTCGAGTCAAAATACTATTGTCAATTCGTCCAACGTTCACTGATTTGTCTTCGCTGATAAAGCGAACGTTCACTGATTTGTCTTCGCTGATAAATTAGTGGTAGTGCATTTACATTTTGTATTTAATTCATTTGTACATAAAGCGCTAACTAGAATAAAGAAGTAACAACAATGGTAAAATGCACAAAAACATAAGTAAACAACTGCTAAGATAGCGAAAATATGCTTAATAAAAGCTGTCAACCGCCCTATTAGTCAATGGATCAATCGATCACTTGCAACAATATGACAATATTCTTTGTGACGAATTGATTTGAATGTGGAGAGCGAAACTACATTTGCCAAACACAACTACGCGTACTTTTGTAGTAAATATTTAGTTGTCAAGCGATAAGCTTTAAGGTAGATACCTCTTAACCAACGACAGCAATCCATATACTATATTTAGTTATCAACTGCATAGCCATTCATGCATGACTGAGATTGTAATCGCAACAGCAACTTTTGTTGTCAGCCTACATAATATGGCAATTGTCTTCGCTATTCTTTTGTAAAGTTATTGTTTAACATAAAGTCGGAAATTTTCAGCTGTCCATTCACTATTTGATTAGATTTAATTAATAGCTTTATGCATTATTACTTCATAACATACATATGTATATACGCCAATATTCACACACTCTTATTTAGTGCGCTCTACTCGCTTGCAACATTTTTGGTAAGGTAAAGGTCGTTTGACGCCTGCAGCCCTTAGTTAATTAATATGCTTCGAATAAAATTTAAAATTAATTGAAATATTTTTGGCAGATAATAATGGAGCTTATAAAATAATATTTATACACTGGCGGCAAAATGTACCGGCGTAGAGAATTTTTCACAATATATGCAGGCAAAATTTATTTAAATTTTTTTCGCAATTTTTTTATAGAAACGTAAAAACGTAATTTCTAAATTTTGTGCAAAA